>NC_051184.2:23817904-23975404 GCF_013339695.2 Rhipicephalus sanguineus
ACGACAACAACAACAGTAATAAAAGAAAGTTCTAACAAACTAAGTAGTCGGACGGCTTTTAATGTCAAGAGAACTCGTTCCGATTAAACTCTCCGCTAGAACTGGATTTCTTGGTTTATTTCTTCAACTTTTCGGTCCACCTTGAAAGGAATTCCACTTTGGGTGTCTCGTTCAATCGCTCGAAGTGACGTCCTCAGGAAGGTTCGAAGTTTCCTGTTTTTGTTTTGTCTCAGGCCTCCCGAATAGATCGAGATGTAGTGAATATATCATGCGACCATCTTATGTGACGCCGCCGCCGCTTCGCCGCCAGCGAAAGTCGTGATGTCCCGGAGGCGGAATCTCACTGGTGGCATCACAACAGTGGCCATCTGTAGACCCCGCCACCTCACTAGGTGGGGGGGGGGGGGGGGAAGGGGGGCATTTACTTCTTTCTGTTAAGCCTTAGTTGATCGGACACCATTCTTAGCGTACCCGCATCTTGCGTTGCCCTCTGCGATCCGCCGGTCTCGACTGTCTGATGCTGTGGCAATGACTTTTTAATAACTACGCGCCGGCCCAGGGGGCGGGAGGGGGGGTGGAGGGGAGGGATACCGTGGGACTCGTGGCCGCTGGCCCAGCCTCAGCTCAAAGCCCCCCCCCCCCCCCCCCTCCCACCCTACTTCCCATTTTTCTTTCTAGTTTTTAATAGTTGACCACTTAGGAGATTCCGCCTTCCTACGTCCTTAAACGCTCTCATCTTGCGTCTGCTTTATACTCTGACCAATCGGGCACGTCCCATTGAGTCTCTAATGAACATCGACTTCGTCTCATCCGCGGCCGTCAGGAAACGTATATTTCATCTGTACGCGAAAGATGATGCATTCCGCCGTCGCCGTGTGAGCTTCGGTTTGCGGATTTATTATTTATGAGGTGGCGCAGCCTCGGGCCTTGCGAATGAATGCCAGTCGGGTGGATGCACGAATTGAGTTTCCTTAATGAGTGCGTGCGGATTATGTGCGAGACGTTACGCAATGTTTAAGTAACGACGCATTCATCTCGCATCTAGCGCAATAATACTACGCGGCGCTATAGGGTCCATCGCTTGACCAGAAAGGCCATCAGTGCCACCAGTGCGATTCTTTTTTTTTTTTTGAGCGGACAGGAAGGACGTATCTTCGCTTGAATTTTGCAGTCCACCTCATCGAATACAGTCCCAATCGAACCGTACTCTGTAACAGTTTGCTGTTCGAAACCTTCCGGCTACGTGCAGTGAACGCTGCTATGCGTGCGAACGCATTAGTTGTCTCTTTCCTGCTTCCTTTCTCTGTTCTTTTCTTCCCCTTACCTCTCTCCCCGTGTAGGGTAGCAAACCGGGGGCTACCTGGTTAACCTCCCTGCCTTTCCTTTGCATTTTTCTCTCTCTCTTGTTCTTCTTTCATGTTGCTAGCGGGCTTGTGCTTGTGTGAAGTTTGATTCGAACGCCGCAAGTATGAGCGAGTTCTCAGCCCCTCTAACGGCTGCTTGCCTGAGGCCTTGCGACGTTTATCAGGTTGACATGGACGGCTTTCGAAGTCACCGATGTTCCGTCGACGTCATAGGCGTAGCCAGGAATTTACGTGTGCATGTATATATGCGCACGCAAAATTGAAAAATTTCGCGGGGCGTTTGAACCTCCCCTAGCTTCCCCCCCCCCCCCCCTGGCTACACCAATGGTCGACGTCATTGTTGTTCTGGTTGCGTTCAAAATGCCTGTAAGCGATTATCTATCGCCATGTTCCCTGGTGTTAAATGAGCATTTACCTAGCGCCGTGCTTCATGAAGCCATATGCTTGAAGTATTGGAAGATGCGGGCCTAAATAGTCAACGACACCATTCAGCACTCACTTGATATTTGCGGAAACCGAGTACGGCCCAACTTGTCAACATTAAAAGCACAGGCGTGCGCAGAGTTCTTCATTAGGGGGTGCGAAGATTCACCGCAGATTCACCCCCCCCCCCCCCGTCCCCCTGTTGGTCCAGGCTGAAATTAAACGAGGTTCGCAACGGATGCAGAAATGAAACTGAAGCGATGGCGTACTTTTGACAACGGCCTGTCTCTGATACCCAGCTTTCCGGAGGTGAAGGTACTCAGTTGTTGGATTGCAACATCGGTGGTCCTCGGCCGCCAATATCGTCAGAAACCTGTGTAGTCATTACCCTGACCTTCAAAGAATGACGCGCTAGGTCCGATAGATGGAAGGTATGAGGAAGGTTTGGGAAGGCACCCCCCTTTGAGTGAGTCCAGTTGAGCAACATTTTAGTGAGTCTGAGTCCGAGTGAGTCCGGTTGAGGAAAATTTTGGTGAGTCCGAGTCCGAGGGAGTCCGGTTAAAGAAAATTTTGGTGAGCCTGAGTCCGAGTGAGCTGGAAGGGCAAAATATATTTCATGAGTAAGTCTAAGTGAGCTGCACAGTTTTTGCCAAGATATGCTAACAACATCTCTTTACCTTCGGCCCCGTCGACGTACGGGATCATCGCCCAAGAATCATGGCTGGTAGAAATGGTCTCGAGTACAGTCGGCTCATTCAGCAATATCCGAAGTGGATATCGCTGGGTGTCGTATCGAGCGTAAACGCACAGAACGCGCTTTCATGGTTTCTTCGCTCCCGCAAGAGTGGCGTGTGCAGATGCGTCAGCCATTCCGATGCGATACGAGTGCGCCTTCGATAATGCAACCCCCATCTAGAGACGGCGCTAAATTCGCACGTTCCTTTACGCATCTGCCTAAGACAACTCGAAAAAGAGAGCAATCCCCTTCTTTTTATTCTCCGTCAATTGTACTGATCTCCCTCTACCCCCTGCATGGTTTTCTGCACCCAAGGTGGTTTTGCCCTGCCTCCGGGATCGGAGGCGTTGGAAGCTTCCTGCACGTCATGTTGTTTTGCAGTGCTTCCGGGATCGGCTCACCTTTGCCGACGCGACGATACCATCACGTGACACCGTCACGATTTTTCGCATAGCTCGTGTTGACGTCGACGGTCACTCTACGCGTGTACTGAGGCTTTCGCCTTAAAGAGGTACGGAAACAAAATTTCGCGGCCAAGATAGCCTGCGGGATCGATTCCCGTGAGCATGCGTACATCTTCTGCAAAATATCAACAGCGAATATAGCTTGGAAGGTATTTTAAATGAATTTTGAAGTTTGCGTGAGCGATCGGCACCCTCGCGCTATTGACATCCTCAAAGGGGACCCTTGGTGACCCCCTACTTCCGTCACGTGACCACGCTGCAACAAGTTGTGATGACGTCATAGTCGTCCTTTTTTTTTTTTTGCCGCGTTCGCTAGCAGCCTACTTCTGGGTAACTGCTCGCGAACCGCGCGGAAGTGCGTCACAGTTCTGTGTGCTGACATGATTGAGCGCTGCACCCGCTAGGTGGTGATAGTTGTACCCGGAGGCTTGTTGTTATTGAAACCGACACTGGTCGGTAATGATGAGCCTGTAATTATCTGTCGCGAGCTGCAGCAAACGATGTGCCGTGTTATGACTAACAGGCCCCCAGCAACACACGCGCAAAAAAAACGCGAGGCCAAAATTTTTGTGTGAGCACCCCTTTAATGACATTGCACTGGAGCGAGAAATTCTTACTGGTACTTCTAGCTTCAAAGAAGAATGAAGCTTCGTCACCAGAGACCGGGATGCAATTGCGGCCCGAGTGTTCTTGGAATAAGGGACCCTCCCACCTAGAATGAGTGTCAGCTTGCACGCTCAGAACACTGTGTCGGAACCAAACGTTTCATTCATTCATTCATTCATTCATTCATTCATTCATTCATTCATTCATTCATTCATTCATTCATTCATTCATTCGTTCATTCATTCATTCATTCATTCATTCATTCATTTAGTTGGTACTTTTTTAAAGTGACGAGACGACCAGTAGGTGCACTGTTACAAAGAACCATCATGGGACACACCAAGTTTCTGGCGCACACAATCTGAATCTTCTAAACATCTCTCTTCGGCTTATTCCCCCATGTAGACTATCCCGACACGGGACAACGGCACTTTGACGACTGTTGGCTTGGCGTCGCTTTTCCTTATGTTGCGTGCTTTCCGCACTTGGATGGAAGATAGTGTCGCTTGGAATCACTGCAGCAGCCAGGAAGCTATCGATCATGTTAGTGGCCGCTTTCATCGCTACACAGCTTACACAGGCAGTCGCTCGCGACCGCGTTGGCCCGTCCTGAAGACGGGCCACTTTCTGAGCAGTGCCGGAATGGCGACCTAATCAGTCAGTCGGGACAGCGTTGAAGTTTTTAACATGGAGTGACCTCTCAGAGAGCCTATAATTCCCCCTTTCTCAGTTCTTGTAATTCTTTTTTCGCACGCTTGTCTTATTTTCCCGCTATGCTCTCAACCTTCTTTCTTTATCTCTTCTTTCTACCCTATAGAGTAGCAAAAACTCACTGGGTCCCTTATGCACGCACCTAATAAGACTGCAAGGCGAAAGCCATCATCTTTTTCTTCTCAGTCGATGTGTTATTGTTCCTGCGCCGCCACCCTCTGAAAGCTTTCTGCACCTAATGTGGGTTTGCATTGCCTCCAGGATCATAGGCGCCTCACCTGGTTTTGCATCGCCTCCGTGATGGACCTCCCGTTGACCAAGAGGTCGTGGACCAGGCTAAGATGCATGTGATGACGTCATCATGGGACGTCACAAGTTTTACCGATCTGTGACGTGATGATTTTTTGCATCACTCGTGTGGACGCCGACGGGAGACGCCGACGCGGGACGCCGGTCAATATTAGGAGCTGGCTCGCCAGGTTCTTAAGCTGGGGCAATGTCCCGCGTCGTAAGCGTAACCTTAGTTCCATAGGCGACCGCTACTGGCGCAGCTCGCGCGAAAGAGAAGTCTTCTTGCTCTTGCTCTTCGAGCGCCTTGATGATGACATTAACGCAGGCAAAACCACATTTCCTCGACCACACGTTCGGCCACAGCTGCAAGGTCTTGCGACCGCTTTTGGTTCGACAACCACCTGACCACAGTCGCTACTATAAGAACGTGTGACGTCTTTATATGACAGTAGAGGAATTGTACGGAGCATTCACGGTGTACCCCATTATCCCCGAGCCAGCTCCTCAATCATCATTCACTTCGCGGATATGGCGTGATTTTTTCGCGTTTGATGAGGAATCTGAGGCTTTCGCCTTTAAAGCATCTCTTGAAGTTAAACTCCCTGCCTTCACATCATTTAATATCTCTCTTTGCTGTGTGTACTTTTAGCCGTCACTGATGTCCCGGCCATGCGAGTTTAGATCAGGGGTCTCGAGCACGCGGCACGCAGCACACGCATGACTGTCTTCGCCGCACATTTTTTTTTCTTCATAAGTATCTTCGTGAGCTACACATGCATGACTGGTCTAGGGCATTGTTTTCGTGAGGCACCCCGTGTGGTCACCATGTGTGGAAACATAATCGTGAAACAAAAACTATATTTCAGAATCAGCGTTCAGATTCTGAAATATAGTCATTTTGCAGATCGGTATCGACATGTTGGTATCCTGGCACCAAAACCCCTTCGGAAATGGCCCGTATATGAGATACGGCAAAGGTTTTCTTTCAAATGGTAACGTTTGCTGGCAATTTTTACAACCCCCCTCCCCCCCGCGCGCTCCTACCTTTTTCACCGCCCCGGCCCTTGCGGGACCAAAATGCGTGACTGCGACCCGCTGGCTGTTCAATGCGAAGCAGTCAGCAGGGAGCTGCATACACAGCATCGATTGCAACGCTAGATCACTTGTGTGCTTAGAGAATATAGAAGCTACTTAGAGCACTATGTGTTCGACTACGGTAGAGCGGTGAGCAATCTCTACAAGAAAACGAGGCGGGAATAAAGCCAACCGCAAGGGTATCTGGAAGCAAGCATAGCGCGGTCGGAATATTATCTTCACTGTGGGAGCATGCTGCTTTCGGAGCAAATGAGCTCAGTGCTTAAGAAATCACAGAAGTCCTTTGTTTATATTTCCCTTGAGCGCTCTTCCAGTGTGGTGGCTCTGAAGAGATCGCGACTACACTCCATCATCCGAGTGTGTCAAGTGCTAAAACAAATCAAGAATAGCAACTAATCGTCCTTCGAGCAAAATGACAGGCTTAATTTGACATCTGGAGCAGCTAGACCTGTTGACTACAGTAATAATGCCAGTCATTGTCGCCTAAAGGCCTTTTTGATCATTATTCGTATTAGTGATTCTCGTCAATGGTTAGGGCGACGGAGGTCATTACGCTATATAATGACACGTGTCACGCGAGCAAACGCGAACGCTACCGCACCCACGTGATGGCTTTGCAGTTATAACACCGTTTCGGTTACCGCAACTATTAACGCAAACCGTCCTTGAGTTGCCCCTCCGCGTCGCCCGAAGCCTCCAGCCAGTGTTTTGGTTCCGCGTTGTTTCTGTCGTGCACGCTTGGCGCGGGAGGCGTACGTCGCGAAAGACGCGATCCAAGCCAAGTCGGAAGCTCCTCCTCCAGCCGCCTCCACAGACGAGCCGCCATTGGTCGCCCCGCGGGTCGCGTACTAAACATTTCGTACATATCGCTTCGCTCAAGCGCCGCCCCACTTCTCTTTTTTTCCTTCCCGTTGCCCAGCGAGCTAAACGCTTACGCTGCTGGCGTTCATCTACGTGCCGAATAATTCGGACTTACCGCTGGCGGCGCTTCTCTGCGAAGGACAACTCCGTCCCCCTCACCCTTGCCCTCGGGCAACGACGGCACTGCACCGGTGCTGGTTTATACGCACCCGGGGCGACAAATCGAATCTTCGTTTCTCGATCATATTTCGCGCAAGGCTGTACGCGTAAGCGCGGTTCTGTACGTGCTCCCGAGGGCTCTCTCTCTCTCCCCCTCTCTGTGGCCGATTAAGCGGCAACCTTGGGGGGGAACCGTGCATTAAATGCCTATCCATACCCCCCTCCCCCCCCCTCCTTAAATCCCCCTCCTCCTCTGCAGGGGGGCGCCTGTTCGCGGCTCCATTTCCTGAAGTCTGCAGGCTTTCCTCGTTCGGTGACATATATATGCATACGTGCGTGCTGTTTCAAATGTGTGTAGGCTCCGTTTATTTGCCGCCGCTCGCGCGATGGCATCTCCTTGCTTTATTCTTTTTTTTGTATATGTGAGAGAGCGTATCTCAGCGTTACCACCCCCTCCCCCGCTCCTCCGCGATTTCGGAGCGGTGGCAAACGGTGACCGGTTGTGTCCTTGCGTGTACCGTATTTACTCGCATGCTTCCAGCACTGCTTACAACTAGATCGTGTCACCTTGTGTATAGTAAAGTAAACGATGACTAGCGTCGGCTAGCACCGACTTCTGTTAGCTAAATTTGATCGATAGTGTTTTCGTACTATTGAGAAATGACATGCAGTGTTGTCACACGTTGTCTTAATGATGATTTGTGATGGCTAACGTCGGTTAGTGCAGGCTATTCGCTGTTAAAACGGCAACATTGTTTTCTTTCAATCTCAGTCCAGTCATGCCTTCGTTTATACACAAACAACAACCTGAGCCAGTCTCGCCTGGTTTACTTTCTTTTTCGCTCTGCCTTTGTGCGCTCGTTAAAAGGAAACTGCTCTGCTGATCTGTAGTTGAGTTGATGTGCGGATGGATGCAGCTTTCAGTGCCGTCGACATTCGACAATATCCAGCAAGATAATCCAATCTGGACGGTGGCGCTTTAGTCTCGTCTAGAACAGTTGACATGCGTGATGGTTTGGGTCTTCAAGTTCTTAGACATTTCAGACGTATTGGCAAGTACAAAAGCCACGCGTCTTTATAGACTTCACACAACTACACAAAAGGAGGTGAGCAGATCAAGCATAGTTTGTTAACTTAGGTTTAGGTGCGCGTAAAAGAATCCTAGGTGTAGCCAAGATTAATCCGAAGGCTCCCGCCAGCATCCACAGAAATTGTGTTTTTTTAACATACCCATCTTTCCATCTCGCAACCGCGAGACCTATTCAGTTCTTACGAACGACGTTATTGACTATCATTTACACAGTGTTCTGAAACAGCGAGCACTAGATCCGAAATAGCCAGTACAATAATTTACCTGTTAGAGACAAGCCGGATTCCCGAAGGGAGCAAGATATGCAACACAGGAACGAAAAAAAAAAGGAAAAAAAAAAAAGGTTTAAACTTTGCCCGCAACATGACGCGTCGCCATCTTTAAACATGAAGTTATCCGGTGCAACGCAGTGCATACCTCGACCACTGAGCTCGGCATCTATGCAATCAGCGATTTCCATTGTCAGCCGGTGGCACATGTAACACGCCTTCGCGGGCCCCCCCAAATGAAGACGTTGACAGCGATTTACCGCCGTGGCGCCGCCACGCATGCGCGGTGTCTTGGCCCGGCGTAACATTGGAGCGCACATTTTCTCGCTACCCCCTCCCGCCGTTATGTATATCGCTGCGTTTATATAAGCGGGCATTCTGATACGACCGGGTGTAATGACACGCATATATTCTTCCCGACGTATGGCCTGCGATACGCAGTAACGCGCGTAAACGTATGCGTGTTCCTATGCGAATGCTCGCCCATTCGTATCATGTTTCTTTCCAGCGCGATAGATCGTTATCGGCGCCCAACTTAACGTGGTGCGCCGGCCGTTGCTAGTCGTTCATTGCGGAGGCGGAGGCGCTGCCCACGCCACCTGTTATTTTGCCTCCGAAATGACACCCATATACGCAGTCGTGCTCTGATTGTGGTGCGTTTTCAGTGTTCTTTGTTTCTCCTCGGTAATAACCGTTCACACGCCCATGTCTTTATGGAGACCAGGGGTTCAGGAACTCCGACAAGGACTTGCCGCCCCATTTGATTGCACGCTTCGTGGGTGACGTCTTACTTTTCCGCGCTACTGGCAGGCCTGCAAAGCTTCCACGCTTGGTAGGAAGGTCGCGACCGCGAGGATGTTAAGCAGCAAGCGGTATGAGGTAGAGCACGCGCAGTGCAGTGTAGATAAAGTATATCACTGTTCTTTATGAGACGCTTGACCATGTTTTCGTTTTGTGAGCATGCGCGCGTTCCGGAACTGAGCACGGTATACTTGGAGGACTGTGTTTCTCTCTTTCCATTATGGGAAGCTATGTAATTCCCATGTCTTTACGTAAACGAAATAGGCTGCACACGAGTTCTTACGAGACGAAACAGTGCGACTGTGTGGGCATATGTGCGCGCTGCGCGCTTCCAAATGCTAAAAAAAGTCGCAGAAGTTTGCTAAGAAATGCTTCGCATTTTAAAGCACAGAAGCAAAAATTCTGGTTGGGCCGGAACTTCACGTGTAGAGTCAATGGTAGAGCGGCTCGTCACTGTCGACTCTGGTTCTAGCAGTGGTGACGCTGACACAATAGTAAGAACCGCGAAGCGGTACGACGTAGGTTACATGGTCCCCAAGTGACATCGACCGACATTTGATACTGTCAAACTTGAGATATTTAAGCGACGCCAGGCGGAAACTTCCATTTCATTCGAATTTTAAGGCGGTGGTATCATGTTATACACGACGTTTCTGCTCAACCGAATGTTGTGCTTCTGCGCTTTTTTATGGTATGGAAAAACGCGCATGTGCTGCATCTAGTAACAATGGAGCTGAAATTGGAACTTTATTTCGTGTCCATACAAGGTAAAGATCACAGGGGCGCGGATAAAAAAGCCATAGCGTGCGTTGCGGTTCGTTGCTGACCGGCACAGATAAAAGAATTAACTAGCAGAGATCATTAGGTCACGCGGCCAGCCTTGATAAGGGAAACTCTTCGTGAAGCCATTTGCTTCGCGTTTCCGTCCTCGCAGTATCAGCCCAGCTCGTGGTCTCTTAGAGACATGCGTACCGGCCTGGTACGCATGTCTGTGCTGGCGTATCGCCTTTAAATTGCATTCACTGCACGCGCGTTCTGTCGTGGTGACGCATTGTTGGGCGGATGTCCCTTCTCTTTGTTTTTTTTTTTTTCAGTTGGTTTGCATTATGCTCTAGCTATCCAAAATTTTCCTTCCTCCATGTTCACTAAACCGCGAGCTTTTACAAAAGCTGCAAGTGGCTCGATGAAATGTGCATCTGGCCTCGTTGAGTTCCGGCTCGGGCCGATGTCAGGACATCGACTGGAACGTGAGCTTGGTCACGTGCTATGCGAAACGTTTTGTAGAATATCCAGGCGCGTGCGGTCGTTGTTTTTACAGGGCCTAGCCTGCCATAGCTTTAGTAATTAAAGACTTCTGTCTAGCTGAACCGACTCTATAGATGAATAGAATGTCTTACTGTGACGTACTCGCCAAAGCGGATACCGTCACCGTTATTGAGGGAGATCTGGAACTTGCGCAGTTTGTGCCGGAGCAAGATTTCATCGTCCCTTGTGCTATTGATCCGCGTTTTGAAAGTGTTCACGTCCTCATGCCGCCGCCTTATAATTAGATAGATCGAGGTGTGAGGTTAGTTAGCAATTGCACTAATTTCTGCAGTACATGCACAACGCGGCGTTGTGGCTCGGAGGGGGAAGGGGAAAGGAGAGGCCACCCTTTCAATGTATGAGTACTTACTACTCACAACCCCAGGGCCCAAGCGACAGGTCGACCGGGCTACCTCGGTATACTCGAAAAAAAAAAAAGAAAATGAGCGAAGCCTGCACTCAGCTGCGCAAGGCTTGGCACATCGAAACTGGACGATTCTGAAGACTAATCTGGTTGCTTCTAGGTTGCTTCTAGGTCGTTGCTAGGCTTTAATAGGTGATGCCAGGTTGTTTCTACGCTGGTTCTCAGCGCAGAGAGGTTCGAGTTAAATCACAGACAGTCACAGACACGACACGGATGTCCAAACTCCAGAGACAGAAACTCGCGCTGAAACCGAGCGTTCGCACCTCTCATAGACCTACAGTCAGGTCGTCGTTGGCGTAGGCCTTCCATCGCTTCAGGGTCTTCTCGCAGCCGCCGTTGCGTTTCCCGTTCCGTAGTGTTGGGCTAACTGTTTCCTTCTTCCTTTTCAGTGACCGATGGTGAGTAGTGGGATTCGCTCAATTTTTTTGGCACATACCCGTTTGTGATGAAGATAGTTTTCTGATAAGCTGCACACATTTCTGTGGCACATACCCGTTCCCTAGTGTTGGGCTAACTGTTGCCCTCTTCTTTCTTAGTGGACCAGTGGTGAGTAGTGGGATTCGCCAAATTTCTGTGGCACATACCCGTTTATGATGATGATAGTTTCGTGATACAAGATACAAGGAACTACTTGGTAAACAGCTTTACTGTTAAAACCAGTGGGTACCGATGCCAGTATAAGCCGCCTCTTTCGGATCCTTTCGGCTCTTTACGGAAAGTAAACGGAGTTCGGGATGGTTTACTTCGGCAAACGCGAATCGTTGCTATAGTCGCTGTGATTGACCGTGAGAACCGAGCGGATTCTTTTTGAAAAAAATCACACCATCTCCCGCTAAAGGGGACCATGAGGCGATGCGAAGCAGCGTTTCGGCATGTCGAGCCCGCGTTTCAGAGGGGAAGTGGAGAGGGGAAAGGTAGAGAGGGGAAGTGGTGAGGAGAGGGAGAATAGGAAGGGGAGTGGAGGTGTGTGGAGAGGGTTTGCGCATGCGCAGTAAGGGTGGTCACGCCGCAAACCACCGGTTTGAACTTCGCCGTAAGATGCTTCGCATCTAAAACATTCTTCGTATGGCTTAAGCCGGCCAGTTTGTTCAGGATGAGATTCGTAGGACGGACTTATCGAACAAATATGTGTGCAATATTTGACCGGTGCTTTACACATTTTAGCAAAGGATAGGGAAGAAGAAAAGACGTTTTTTTCGGCAGCCCATAAGGGAACACGGTACAATATACATTTTTAATAAAACAACGAAAAGCAGCGCGTCTCTGTACGTATTATCTGTGAAACACGCACGAAATGCAGGGTCCACGAATGGTAGCCTCAAACACACCAGGAAAGTCCGTCTTCGTCTTTTATCAAGAGTTGCCTCGCAGCCTAGTGCGCTTAGCTGTGCACATCGCTATTGTACATACTAGTCCTGCGCCCTGATTGCCTCGAATAAGGAAATGAAGACCGGTTAGAGAGCTACTTTGCTATAGAGCCAGCATTACTAGACCACAATAGATGTAATAAAGCCTGGTTAGAACATATAAGCGGGTGGCTATTTGGCACCAATGCATTTCAATGACGCTGATTCCAATAATGATAAAGATATGCTAATAAATTTTTGCTCTTGGATGCAACGCAAAACGACCAACACAACACACGCGGAAAAAATAGAAGGCAATTGTGGTTACTTTCTGGTGGCATTAAGCCTCTCGACATACCACCATGGACACCAGAGTAGTAATCATCATTATCTAACCACCGTCGCCACGGGGCCAGTGGCTGCCATCGGTGGTTCCTATAGAGAAGAGCGAATGCGGGTTTATATATATATGTCATCGATGTGACGACTGTCTCTCCGGCACTTTGCCCGTGGTTCGCGATGCACAGAGCTGTAGTGCGTATAGTAATTTCCCAGACTGCAGCCGTGTAATGACGCAAACGCGGGGTGCTCGACGGTCGTTTCCCGACACAACTTAGCTCTACTTACATCGACTTCTGTGGAGGCAAATTGCACACGGCGTCGCGGAACATGGCCGGCGTAAAAATTAATGTCACGCGATTAATGATTGGGACACCGGCAATCAGGCTTCTTAACCTTCTCGCTATTTGATTGCGGTCGATTGTGGCTGCTGAGTCGCAAGCGTCGTCTGATAACAGGAAATATCCCTGCCGATTGGAATGCTATCTGCGGATACGAAAAAAAAAAGAGAAATCATTTAGAGGTAGATAACAATTTAAGGGTGGCATTCGGGGGCTATCCCGCAGTAACCGCTTAATTTCTGAATTGCTAATTGAGTATTATATATTATTAGGCTTAGTCGATCGACTATTGGACGTCGATAGAGAGGTTAACATCGAGTATGGTAACGTTGGGTCGCCGCATAGAATTCGCCCGGGGTTGTGCGATTTCGTAGTTTGGCCGCGTGTCCTAATCACACCGCGGAAATAATTACACTGATCGACGTATACCTCGTGTGCGTACGCGTACGTATGAGTGAAAACTAGCTGTACCGCAGATAGTCATCGCCGACAATCAAAGTTCCTGGTTATAATACTGTCAAGTTATAGCTATAGCCTTGAGATAATTAATACAGATGAGACGAAGCAATTTCGAATGCCGACGTAGTTCCCCGAGGAGATGCGTACAAGCGAATCTTTCGCGATGCGGTTGCCGGTGTCTGGCATTCCGAAAGTGCTGATGTTTTTTAGCAACAAATGAACCAAGCCATGTATTTTAGAATACATCGCTTAAAGCTATAGCTTACAACTCAGTTCTGCTTACTCTCTTAAGTAGGCGACAGCATGCTTGTATTGTGGCGTATCGATAGCAGCGGGCCCATGCATCGCGGGTGATCTCGCGCGCCCTCATTTATTGGCAACAGTTCAGTCTGTAATGACGCGTTTGTTTATTTACTTAGCATACTTACAAGGCCCGAAAATATTACAGGAAAGTTTGGCAGGTAAATTTTCGCGCACTAAAATGAAGAATATGGTTGTTGCAAGTAGAGAAAACACGTTAACGGAAAACATTTATATATATATATATATATATATATATATATATATATATATATATATATATATGATATGCAGTCTTGATGCTGTTGTTGTCGGTGTCGGTAGCGATGGGAGAGGGAAAGGGGTTCCTTTCGTTACTGGTCTTCGGAATAAAAGATGCATTGTTGGCATTACTTCGGAGAGGTAGCACTCCAACATTGTGCATGTGGTCTGGGCGAGATGACACTTAAACAGGAGCGGTAGAAAGAACGTCTTTGAGAATCTTGTTTATAATGAAAGAGCTGGAGCAACACAGAAAGACGAAGCATGGGTGTCCCACCCAACCTACACCAGCGCTCCCTCCACCCCCACCACGATGCAACACGGCTTTGCACCCCCCCCCCACCCCCCGCTTCTTAAGAAACAAAATCCTGCCGTCGATCTTGAGACGACGGCATTCACGGCGCAAAGACAGTTCAGGTAATGCGAGTGTTTGCTTTAGTTCATGATGCGCTGGCTTGACGAGAGTAATTTGACGGAATTAAAATTAGCTGCGCGATATTTTGTCGGATCATCGACGCTGTGAACTTTTCGTAATCCGTTACGCAGAGTGAGTGGAAGGAGTTCAGGAAACATGGATCGTCGCGCGCACGGGTTAAGCTGAAGCACGAAGTTGGGAAAAAGTTTCGCAGTCTGTAGGTTCCAGCAGGCCGCGACGAATCTGCCGCAATTTATTAAAATGTAGTAATTCCCGGCGGAATACGGAAATAATTTCTCAGTGGCGATCCGTGGGAAAACCACGAAGCCGGTTATTATCAACGCTGCTGCCACTTTAGACGGAACACCGAGAGCGATCGGACGTCCGCGACAACCATCGAAAAGACCCATGGGATTGGAGGGTGAAAGGAGGGGGGGGGGGTATCGTCATCAAATTAGCTTTGGCATGCGGCTTCTCCCCGGCGCTAAACGAGAGGTCAAGTGGATCGGGTCAACACGCATTAACTCCCGTGTCGCGTCGAAATAATGCTCCGCAAAAGCGGCCCGACATTTTTTGTCAGGTTATACGTCGTTGTTAATAAAAGGGCAGTCTTTAGTAGGAGAGGGAACCGCAACTTATATGGTCGAGAGCATTTAGCTCGCTCAAAGTACCATCACAAGCGTTTCAGCCGAAGCTACGAGCGAGATGGCAGAGATAAGACGTACACCAGGCGGCGCCACTTGTTGAGTTTCGACGCTTGAGCAAGAGCCCCGGATGTTAGCGCCAGCGCGAGGAACAATTAAGCAGCGAATCGCGGTGCCGCCGCCATGATGGATGCGACGCGTCCAGGTGTCGCCCTCTTGCGGCCGTTTCTTCCGCCTTAGTCATTGAATTACAACTCCCTCCCGCCAGCGTTCCTGACTCCCAGGTGGCGCTTGTAATGGCGACAGATAGGAAGTTGCCACGTTAAGGGAGAAGACGGTAAGAGTGAGAGGAGGGTGTTATTGTGACAGACGACAATTTCGGACCACACACTGGTCGTCTGCTGCGAACCGTTGCGCGGCCATGCGTGTATGTTGTAGGCGAAGCAGATGAGAGCTTGATTATTGTTTTTCGTAAACCCGGAATGGGGGGGGGGGGGGATTCATTTTCGGCTTGTCGACCTTGGGCGTCACGCAGTCGCTTCGTTTCATCTTCGCCCGCGAATGCCCCATAATGGAGTGGCCTCTCCAATTACTCTCTGATTACCGTGGATCGTTTTCAACTCCGATTGTCGCTTCTGTTCTGTTCTGAAGTGTCATTTCGTTAATTACCGCGAGAGTGGCGATTCCGAGAAGCAGCTCTTACTGGCAACGCGGAGGAATTTATGGCCACGAAGTGTAACAAAGCTGTACATTCAGCACGAAACTGTTCTGCTACTTTGACGTAGATTGGAATGTCACCTAAAGAGCGAAAGGGAAAACACGACACAGATGCGGGACTTTCAAACTGTTTAATACAAACTTACGTCGTCACTTGTAAAGGCTGACACACAAGCGACCCAACACCTGCGCACTGCAGTCACTTGGCATAACTTTTTTTTTGTCGTGGCCAAGGAGGCTACACGTGACACAAATTAAGCGAAATGTATAAGTAACAACCGAATGCTCTAATAAGCAGGTTCAGAGTTGCTTGATGTACTGGCCCAGCTAACTGTATTGACCAACATTGCGGAAGAAGGCCGTGCGCTTGAGTCTAGACGCACATTTTATAATAATAACAATAATAATGATATGGTCGTGACGATAGCAGCCCCAGTTCATGGCCTGTCGTTTTATTTGTACTTCCGTATCACCGCCCGTCATGTTGTGTTGGCCAGACGCGGCTTGCAGCGCTTGTGTTCTCTCATTATCCGTCTTTCACGAGGAGATACTTTCTAACCAGCACAACTTTCTCTCTTTATTTGCTAGATTTCGCAGGTTCTCCCGTTGCGCGGAGACGGATCAAAATTTCACTAGTAGAAAACCAAAACAATGATGTGAGGCCGAGAGGAGGCTACGTTGCGGAGGCTTCGTGCCGGGGCTGCGCTTACCCCACCTGTGACCACTCTCAGGGCGCAACGTTACCGGCTCATATGGTAATGCCCAAATTGCCCATTCTCACCAAAGTGCCCATTTTGTGACGCCCTAATCCGCGATGTGACTGCGACACACTTGCTCTGGAAATGTACAGGCCTACATTTAAGCCGTCTTCGCCACCTCTGTGTAACAGGCCTCAGGTCTCAGGCCTGGCCGACCACCCGACCTGGACCGCTGGATTCACGGACCGTCCCACCGTTCATTGTTAGACTTTATACACGAAGCGAATTTGCATGTGCATTTTTGATACCACTATGCCCAAGGGCAGGTCGAAATAAATAATAATAAGCAAGTTTCGGTAGCTAGAGTAACTGGTTTATTTTATATGGATTCGTTGCTGTATTGAGAATTTAGATGGAAAAAACGACAGAAACTCGCTCGATAGCCAATGAAGAAGGGTTCATTAAGTCTGTATAGTTTAAAGTGTAGCTGTCGAGATTACTGTACAATTTGTAGCTGTCGTTTCGTTTGGAGAACAGATACGTCTCAGGAAATGTTCGTTTATACGACGCAGAAAAAGGGAAGCGCGAACGGATGAAACGATACAAATTATTGCGACCGGCGCTCTGGCTAATGAGTTATTTTTTTGTTCGCGGAGTTGGCGCAGATAACGATCTACCAATCAGAGCAAAAATAACCTACGTGCGCCAATCGGGATCGAGTGACTCGTAAGGATGAGGGCAAGAATAAAAATATCTGGAACAGAAGGTTTGCTTGTCAAGGAAACATTTCAAACGAAGAAAAAAGGATGAACAAGTCTCTCTGTCAACGACGAAGCACTACGCAGAAGATGGGGCGATCGTCGCTCGTTCACGTGAGATTTGCATCAGCTTGTTAAATGCATATTTTATTTATTATTACGATAGCAATTATATGGCCAGTCTCGGCTGGTTTGTGCAGCCGCTGTCATGCACCGTATATGTATAAGTATGTATATATATATAAAAGTCCCGAAGAGAAGTAATTCAGAAAAATGCTTCCGAAGCGCGGAATTGAACCAGCGACCCCTATCTCTGCAGCGCGTGGCGCTAACCACTACGCCACAAAGCGCAGATCCTTCAGGTAGCTAACAGCGAGCGTTATATACACACCCGTTACCGCTGGCAGGCGCTTATAAGCGTTTGTTCATTACCAGCGAGATGGCGCGAGGAGCGCAACGGGCGCACTTAAAAGTCGTCGGCCAGCTCGCTCGCTTCTTCTAATATTTGCGCAGGGAGAACCTCGCCCTTCCGCTGTCTGCTCGTGCGGTAGTTGCTGCCGGCGGGGGGGGGGGGGGGGGGGGCATATGTTTTTGCAGTGTAGCAGCGCGTCCATCACGGGCCGCTTTTCTTGCTATCGCATTCATTGCTTCGCCCTTGCGGCGAAACTGTGACTTTTTTATTATTTATTTATTGATACTGTCAGTCCTTGATGGGCTATTACATGAGTGGATTGAAGCGTATGAATATAAAAGCGCATTAGTGGAAAACAAGAAAAGGAACCATCACTGCTAGAAAAAAATCATAACAATATTATTATGAATCATATAATTTACATATTTTATCACGGTATAATATATTGCATGACAATGTTAGCGCAGAGCATCAGGGTACACAATAAATTTCATTGTTTCTAATAATGCAGTATGACTTTAATTTCTCAACTGAATCTGGTAATAGATTCCATTGCCGCATGGCTCTGGGAAAGAAACTGTACCTGAAGCAGTCATTGTGCACTTTCTAATGTGGTATATACATACTTGTTATAAATGTCATGCAAAGTGTGCCACACAGTAACCACAAATCCATTTTAGAGCGTGCAAGAGAATTTGCTTCGTTTGTTTATATAAGGTTTAACGCAGGGTGTAGGAACGGAACGAAAACCGAAAAAAAAAAACGATATTTTTGACCGGAACGAAAACGTAACCGAAACTTTATCTATTTTTTCGTTCCAGAATGAAACCGAAATTTTTTCAATCGTTTTTCGGTTCACGACTGAACTTCGCAATCCGGAACAACTGAGCTCATGCAGCGTGACCAGTTATGCATATCTCAGGATACAGTATTAGCGCGTACCTCAGGCAAGAATTGCAAAGCAAAGATATGTTGAAATTATGCGAGAAACGAAAACAGTGGCAACCACAGATGCTTATATTAACGCAAGTGGACTTCCGCGCGCCTGTCACGCAGGCCAATGCGGAGAGGGCATTGTGGGCGCTGAAGTTTGTTACAGCGAAAGCTGTTCTGAGATCACAACAGCTGACATGGCACCATAGTTGTCCGCCGCCGCCGTTGTCCGTGACCGCTATCGCGTGATATAAGAAAAAATTAAATGAGAAAGAAATTTCTAGGATCGGATGGGATTTCCACCGGCGCCCTCTGTGTGGCAGTCGGGTCTTCCACCAGAGTGCCACGCTGGTGCTTGTAACTCCTTCACAAAAACACTCTTTACAGGCGTCATGTCGGGCAAGGAATCGAATTAACTATGTAATATAGAGTGACAGAAGACGAAAATAACATCCGGTCATGATACAATGCTAATAGCGCAAAGAGTGTGTGCTTTAATGCTTCCCACCAGTGTTGCGGAGTTGCCCCACTAGAATTGGAATGAATCCGGAATCATTCTACATTTTCGCGACCCCGGAATGGAATGGGGACAACACTTGGAGGAAATGAATGAGAATGGAATTAAGCGCCTTTTGCACGGAATGGAATGGGAATGAATTACGTCTTTTTCCGAAAATAGAGCACGTTTTCGTCTACGTCCTGTTTTTGAAATTTGAAACATTAGTGAGTCAGAGCCTCGAAATTAACAATAAAGCAGTATTTTTAAAATGGCTTGGCTAATTACAAGCCCGGTACATTTTCAAGCAACGCGCCTACTACAAAGCGAGGCATAAGCTAGTGTACAAACAAATGCATTATCCCAGCAGATACGAAGGGAGCAAACAAATTATTTCTGCGCGTTGGTTCCCGTTGATGTACCCCACACGAAAGTGGCGAATACTCTATGCACAGACTGATCTTTATCTCACGAGCAGTTTAGTACCTGACGAACGTAAACAACCTTTGCGACAAGGAAGACATTGCATACTTGCAGGGGCGTAGCCAAGGGGGGGGTTGGGGGGGTTCAAACCCCCCCCCGAAATTTTTCAGTTTTGCTTGCGTATATAGGCACGCACACATACAAACGCACGCACGAACATATATAAAGTATGGTTGAACCCCCCCCCCCCCCGAAAAAAATTTCTGGCTACGCCCCTGCATACTTGTGCACAGGTGAACACAGAAAGTTCTCCTCACCCCATCATGCCTGCGAGGCGCGCTTGACAAGCGTGAGTGCTGACGAGCAGTGCGGCCCAGCGCTCCGTATTCGATGCAAAGGCACAAGGTGCCCGAGCGGTGCACTGTTCGAACTAATACCAGCAGATCTAGAGGGTTACTTCCCCATTAACCAAATCTTAGTTTTCTTCATATTCCCAACCGCTCGAGACGCGTGGCAAAACTGCTTAGTCTTTTTCAATACCACTTTTGTCAGCAAAAAAATACGCTATGTCGTCATTTTAGCATCAACACATTTAAGCTTAAACAATATTAAAACACCATCATTCGTTCAAGCACGCTGACCATGCAAATACTACAGGTAGCGGGAGAACTGCCCCTATGGGAATTAGTAGGGTGGTCGTACTGCACGAGATATGTCACCAAGCTACTATCCCTCGACCTTGGTAACGTGTCTTGCGTACTTTTACAGTTCTTAATGCATCTGATAACGTCAGCTTTATGGGGCGTTCATTCTTAACTCGATAAAACTATCAAGATGCCTGTCCTGCATTGAAGAATTGCAGGAATGTAATTGAGCTGCCCGGCCATTCCCAGAGTCCGAATGGGCTAAGTTTTTTTCATTCCGAGGAATTGAAAGGAATAGAATTGCGACAAGTTCTAATTCCCCGGAATGCAATTGGAATGGAATGGAGGCGCGCATTCCGCAACCCTGCTTCCCACCCACTGCAAAGTGCTCAGCCATAATACTTCATCACCATCAGCCACAGCACAAAGTGCACATAATGCCTTACAGATGTGTAGCGGGTACCACGATTCTCTGAAGAATGACGAAAAGTGGCATAGTGGGAACTTCGCTACTTCAGAAAAATTCCGATGATTTATCGCGCAGTGGGTACCTTGCATGTGTACTTGTATTAGTTGCCCCAAGAGACTCTAAAATGGGCTCTACAAAGACCGCTCTTCCAGCTTTCGCTGTGACTGTGCTGCGTATTCGGCACAGGCTGGCAACCTTTCTATCAGAACAGCGGTCTCGCACACCAGAGAACTCAATGACGTGCCGCTTCTGAGATCGTGCTCATTCCCTTGACACAAAGCATTGAGCCCACTGAAAAATTCGTATTTGTCTTTTGAGAAAATAAATACTATGACTTTGAAATTAATACTGGTTTGTGCTAGTTGGCAGGAACTCATGGTACAGTTACTTCCACTCCTCTGAAAAAAGTGTTTTCACCCTTGTCCAACTTTCTTAAAAGGAGGGCAAGTAACTACATCACAAATCCAATGTTTTTTTATGATTACCCTTACTTCAAATTTTTGCATACAAAAAAAAAACCGTTACGAACCGTTACGGAACATTTTTTTTTTCCGATCCGGAACCTGAGAAACGGAACGGAACTTTTTGCGGTCGAACGAAACTAAAACCGAAACGAAAAACATTTCGTTCCGACACCCTGGTTTAACGTCCCAGGGCGACTCGAGCTGTGAGAGACCCCGTAGTTGAGGGCTCCGGAAATTTCGGCCACCTAGGGGAACTTCAACGTGCACCGACATCGTACAGTACAAGGGGCTTCTAGCATTTTCACCTCCATCGAAATGGCACCGCTGCGGCCCGGATCGAACCCGCGTATCTCGGGTCAGGTGCCGAGAACCATAACCGCTATAAGGCACCGCGACAGCTCTGAAAGTATTTGGGACGACCGACGTGGGAGACAGACCTCGTCGTCAAATACCAGACTTCGTTATGTAGGGTGTTGCTGGTGTGAAAAATAAGCTTGTTTAATTGGGGGGGGGGGGGGGGGTAGAGCAGTTTTTTACGACACGCTCCAAGTTTAATGGAAACGAACAGACAAATGAGGCCGGGGGAAGGTCCATAGGGGACGTGTTTTGTAGTCTATGCCTTCCTATACGTTCATTATACCGTCCCCTATAGATTCCTTGGCCTCATTGTTTGCTGGTTTTCATTACGGTTGTGTCTAACGGAGAAAAAACGAGTCCTTAAGTTCCCACACTCAGTTTAGTGTGAGATAAGCGGCGCTAAGATCTGCACGCGCCATTATTCGAAGGATTCCACAGCATGCTTCGCTCGCATGGACCACACATAGCCACAAACGGCTCAGAATGCCATTTCTTCGGCTATTACTTGTTCTGGCGCATGCGATCGCTACCTTTCGAATACCGGGGCTTAGAAAGGCGGGTGATATCAGGCGCATAGTCGTTCTTAATTGGCCGTTTTACGATAGGCGACACGAAAACCCTGTGTTCGATTTGATCTGACTACCTGTATAGAACAGCAATGCGGCGCGTATAATGTTATAGCTAGGCGATTACATCGAGCGAACGACTTAACCCCTCTCGCCCTTCGATACTTGTTAGCTCACGCCGCATTAAACGATGCATGCCAGTGTCATTAGGCAAGGTATGCGACTCGAGTCCCACTTCGCTGGTAGACTTCTTGCGATAAGCCGTGCGGCGACTGGTTTTATAGCCAGTTTTAAAAGCGCTCGAAACCCAGACTTCTAAGAATGTGGAGGGCATTTTTCCACTTGCGTCGCTTGCTGGAGGAAATCGCGTGAGCGTAGCTTGACAGATTAACAAGATTTAAGCGATTAGCATTTGGACTAATCCCTTTACTTGATACGCATTTCGCAGCGAAAGATTTGTGGCGCTAACTGAGAACGATGCATTCTCAGTTGCATTTCGATATTTAAGTATCATCCGCTTACGAACTAAGTAAGCAAGTTCTCAAGGAAATATACGTGCAGAAGGAATTCCGCAGCTGGAACATGTTTCGAGATACGCGCTTCGAAAAATCGTGCGACGTAATGCGTTTATGTTTGAGTGTAAAATTTCTTGGAAGGAAAAAACAACGCATTTTCCGGCACGCTAGACTGTGCCTATATGTGATGACTGCTTCTATAGCTTCAAAAAATTGTCAGAAGTTGACGCGCCCTGATGGGTCCATAAAAATTTATTCATAGTTCTTTAAGCACACCGCGAGGTCTTTTGGCAGGCATAATATTGACTGCCCGCGCATTATCCCTATAATCACGTGATTGGTACGTGCGCAGACGTGAAGAACAGAGTCTGAGGCATCAGAATTGTTTAATCTTAGCAGCTGTGGCCAAACGAGGAGGCAGGAAAGCTTTAGGCTTTCTTAGCCTACCACAGAAAAGCCGTCCCTCGCGTTCACTTCTGCATGATAAATAAATAAATAAATAAATAAATAAATAAATAAATAAATAAATAAATAAATAAATAAATAAATAAATAAATAAATAAATAAATAAATAAATAAATAAATAAATAAATAATTGTCGATAATCAATAAATAATCTCGATGTATTGATCCTCCCCCTCCACCCTCCGAGAGGTTCCTGCACATAACGTGGTTTTTGCTGTATCGCGCCAATTGCGGAACTGCGGCTGAGCGCATCTGCTCGGCGCGTGCACATAGGTCTGAGTAGACTAAGGAAGACGACGATCGCAGGTCTTTGGAATAAACCTGGTTTTACTGGTGGTTCTGGCCTGTGTGAGCTACGTTACTTCAGTGGCGACGAGGATGGGATATTACTCCGGTATAATCTTCGGCTGAAGGCGGACGACCAGAAGACATGGGATCTCGCCCACCAGCTTTCGATGGAGCAGCGGGAAGCTGGGGTACGTACCGCATACGTCTTGAAGCCTTCTTCGAGGGACATGAAGTAACGGATCCCGGGAAGCGCCGCGCCTTGCTGATTTCTTCGCTGAGCGACAGCGTTGTACGGATATTACAAGGACGTAATCCAAGCACCCCGGTCAACACCTTAAGCTACGACCAGGTTGTGGAATGTTTGGAAGATCAGTACAACCCGCAAGCTAATGAAATTGCAGCCAGTTATGCGTTTTTCATGCGGAGGCAAAAGGAAGGCGAGAGTGTGCGAGATTTCATCGCGGAACTCAGGAGGCTAGCCGAAAGCTGCAACTTCGGTAGTATGATGGACCGTATGTTACGAGATCGCATCGTTTGCGGTATCCGGGACGACGACACACGGCGTTCTTTGTTGACGCGAGCTACGCTGACCTTGAAAGAGGCCGAGGACTTCGCCAGGGCTTCCGAGAAGGCACAGGAAGACGTCCGTGACATGCAGGAGACTGGCGTTGGCAACGGAAGTGGTACCATGAACGCCCTGCTGCGACGACGTGAGTCCCGGGCGCCGAGCAGCAACCTGGAAAGCAGTCGCCCACTGTGCGAACGTTGCGACGGGCCGCGTGATTCCAACGTGTGCCGCCATCGAAACGCCAAATGCCGTCTGTGCGGAAGGAAAGGTCACCTGGCCAGGGTATGCCGCAGGAGTCGTTCACGGACGTCAGGTGCATATGTCGTGGAAGAAGATGAAAGTGAGAGCGAAGAATTTATGCTTGCCTTGGTGGCACACAGTGCGACCGACAGGGACGTCTCGCGGCCTCTCGAGAAGGTTTTGACGTGGGGAGGGCAGGAACTGAGCATGATATTCGACACGGGCTCGCCGGTGAGTGTGATTCCAGTGAGTGTATACGAGAGACACAGAAGGCGGCGGCCAGCTCTCGCAAAAACTGCCGTGCGGCTATCATGCTTTCTTGGACCCCTGCCCGTCATTGGCAAGTTAACCATGGACGTGAAGTCTGGGACTGTAACCGTGACCAGTACGTTAGTGGTGGTGGGCTGTCAAGGACCACTCCTCTGCGGGCGGCGTACAATCGAGGAATTTTGCAAGGCCGGCGTGTCTCTTTTGGACGCCAACAGCGCTGCTTGTGTAAACTTTGTTCAACAGAATGCGCAGTTGAAAGCCCTACTTGACGAGTTTTCGCAGCTGTTTGACAACAAACTGGGTTGCTGTGAAGGGCCTCCCGTTAAGCTACACATCAAGGAAGGCGCTCGGCCTCGTTTTTGCAAAGCACGGACCGTGCCTTATGCAATGCGTGCCCAAGTCTCAGCAGAGATTGATCGCCTGGTGGAAGAAGGAGTGCTTTCCCAGATCAGCGTCTCTGAATGGGCAACGCCGGTAGTCCCCGTGGCGAAAAAGAACGGTGACATAAGACTGTGCGGGGACTTCAAGTTAACGGTGAATCCGGCTACTTACTTGGAACAGTATCCTCTGCCGAAAGTTGACGATATCTTCGCAGCGCTTGCGGGAGGTGAAGTCTTTAGTACGTTGGACCTACGTAACGCATACAACCAGCTTCCTTTAGACGCCGAAGCTAAAAAGATCGCAGTGCTGAACACGCATAAGGGACTCTACTGTTACAATCGCCTCGCTTTTGGAATCGCTTCAGCCCCAGCTCTGTTCCAAAGGCGCATGGAATCAGTCCTCCGAGGTCTGCCAGGAGTGAAAGTCTACCTAGATGACATTATTGTCGCGGAAAAGAAGCGCGATATGTCGGTATTGCGACAAGTGTTCCAACGACTGCAGGACAGCGGCCTGAAGCTGAATAAAACCAAATGTAGATTCCGAGAAAAGCAAGTGACATTTCTGGGCCACCGCATCGATGAAAAAGGCCTGCATCCTTTGCAAGACAATCTCGGCGCCATACTAGGTGCACCGTCGCCAACTTCGGTGAGCCAGTTGAAATCTTTTCTGGGCTTAATCACGTATTACTCCAAATTCTTGCCTAACCTCTCAACCATGCTAGCACCACTGTATGCATTGCTGACGAAGGGAGTTGCCTGGAAATGGGGACAGGCGCAAGAAAGCGCATTTCAAGAAGCGAAGAAGGCTATGAAAAAGGCAAACTTTCTAATTCATTATGATCCTTCTAAGCCACTTAGGCTTGAATGTGACGCTTCCATGTATGGTTTGGGTGCTGTGCTGTCTCATCGCATCAACGGCAAAGATTATCCGATAGGTTTTCGATCGAGAACATTGACTGCTGCAGAGAAAAACTACTCGCAGTTGGAAAAGGAAGGGCTTGCCTTAGTTTTCGGTGTGACCAAGTTTCGAGATTATCTTTTTGGCAACCGGTTTACGCTGGTCACTGATCACAAGCCATTGACCGGGCTTCTTCATCAGGACAAGCCCATTCCACAAATGGCAGCAGCAAGGATCCAACGCTGGGCATTACTTTTGTCAGCGTATCAGTATGAGCTCGAATATCGGAAAGGACAGCTGAATGGTAACGCCGATGCTTTGAGCCGCTTACCTCTGACTAATCAAGAAAGCGCAACAGAAAGCTCTTCGGTAGAATACGTGCTGCACGCGCAAGCTTTAAACGAGTTTGCTCTGTGTCCCCAGAAGCTAGCAGAGAACACCGCTGAAGATGAAGTGCTTCGTCAAGTAATGACATGGATTCTGCGGGGTTGGCCAGGAGAACTGAGTGCGGGACAACAGTGTTTCCGTCCTTTCTTCACTCGTAGGGATGAGCTGACAGTGAGCAACGGATTAGTTTATTGGGGTCATCGTGTCATTTTGCCGGAGAGAGCGCGTTCTTTCATGTTGGAAGAATTGCACGAAAGCCATCCGGGCATCACGGCAATGAAGAGCCTCGCACGCGCGTTGTTTTGGTATCCGGCTCTGGACCACGATATAGAGACTCTGGTAAAAAGTTGTCCGCACTGTGTGCAGTGTATGCCACTACCTGCGGCTCAAGTTCCTTCAAGTTGGCCTCAAACTGACAAGCGCTGGTCTCGGCTGCATGTCGACTTTGCTGGTCCTGTGGAAGGTCACATGATCCTTGTGCTGGTGGATGCAGGTACGAAATGGATAGAGGCAGTCCCACTCAAAACAGCGACGGCTGACACCACAGTGGAAGTTCTTCGGAGTATTTTCGCTCGTTTCGGCCTGCCTCACACAGTGGTGTCCGATAATGGGCCCCAATTCACTAGTGTGGTGACAAAGACCTTCTTTCGGGATAATCATGTCCGTCACGTGACAACTGCCCCTTATTATCCGCAGTCGAACGGGGCAGCAGAGCGGGCAGTGCGCACTGTCAAGGAAGCACTAAAGAAGAACAAAGTAGGGTCACTGAACTGTCGACTTGCTAAATTCTTGCTTCGGTACAGGGTAACGCCGGTAAAGGACGGCAAATCGCCCGCAGAGATGTTGCTAGGTGCCCAGCCAAGAACCAGACTAAGTGCTCATTTCCCGATGCGAGAGGACACAAAAGAGACGGTCAAGACTGCAGCACCACCTTCCCGGTTGATTCTTCCTGGAACACGAGTTTGGTCACGGCAGTATAACCGCAGTGGACAGAGATGGCTGCCTGGTACGGTGACGGCGGCCAGCGGGGGTCGGCTGCTTACTGTTGATACGGAAGAAGGAGAACAGCGACGACATGTCGACCAAGTGCGACTTCGGGAAGCTCAGCAAGCGCAGCAAGAAGCCTCCGTGACCCATTCAAGGGAGAGCGAAACGAACATCGGCGATGAAGGTTCGCTGCCACAACTACCCGCAAAAGAACTCGGCGCACAAACAGACGATGGGGCGGGTACAGACCAGCCTGCAAGCGCTGTGGAAGACCCTGTCCTACCCAGACGTTCAACTCGCAAAAGAAGAGTTCCGGACAGGTTTTAGAAAGAAGTGCAATTTCTCACCAGACACTCTAGGGGAAGGAAGTGCTGTATCGCGCCAATTGCGGAACTGCGGCTGAGCGCATCTGCACGGCGCGTGCACATAGGTCTGAGTAGACTGAGGAAGACGACGATCGCAGGTCTTTGGAATAAACCTGGTTTTACTGGTGGTTCTGGCCTGTGTGAGCTACGTTACTTCAGTTTTGCACTGCCCCCGTGATCGGAGGCATTGCAAGCTTTCTGTACCTCACCTGGTTTTGCACTGCCTCCGTGATCGGCCCACCTTTGACCAAGCGACGATGTCATCACGTGACGTCGCAAACTTTAGCGATCTGTGACGACATGATGACGTCAGGACATAACGTCATCATGTCGCCACAGTTCGCCGATACCACCGACGGTCAATTTTCGCGTTTGATGAGGCATCTAAGGATTTCGCTTTAAAGAAATGGCTGTTGATCCCTCATTCGTGGGAATCATTCATAACGCGAAAGCAAAACGTGTGGAACTAGGTGCAGCTGCTTTTGACGTTAAGAAATACAATTCGCACAGCGGCTGTTGCTATCTGGCCGACATGACAGACTTCGACGTGGATGCCCCTTCGTCGGGGAGTCGTGCAGTCGGAGATGTGATTCTACGGTCGGGTAGATCGAACATTCTTTTTTTTTTCTGAATTTCTCTCTGAGAAACCTGCGTGCCCTTTTATTGACGTCAGTTCCGTGACGGAAATGACGCGCGTCAATTCTCGATGGACCCAGGCATAAAAGAGGCTCGCGTAAAATAAATAAGTAATAAATAAATAAATAAATAATAAAATAATCCTGCCCCTCTTTCTTTCGAAAGTTAGGCTACGCCAAAGGCGACGAAGCGTGCTGAACGTGGTCGCTCATTAATCGAACAAACTGCCACGGCCTCTTTAAACGATGAATATTAATGGTTGTCCACCGTAACCACACACGGCAGTTGTTCTAGTATATTTTCCTGTAGTTAGTAACATAAAAAAAGCTGGTTTGTGCGCATCTTCCTGCACTTCGCTGGTAATCGCTGTCTAATATCTTCGATCATCAAAATAAATCTGCTTTATAATAATTTATGTGCTAGGGACTCGAAGTTCATGCTCGAACAGCAAGCACGCTTCTATGTATACGGGTGGAACGTGTATCGCGTTTTGGTTGTGTTATTAGAGAGCGCCGAATAGTTTAAAAGAAATAACTATTCTGCCATCTTAGATTCCGGGTTCACGGCAGAGCGTGCGTAAACCTCACCCCCCCCCCCTTCTTTCCTCCTTTATCCAACCTAATCTACGCTGCCACAAATCACGGTGGGCGGGGAGCGATTAGGAGCCATTATTCGCGGGCGATGGAACGGCAGCGCGTGACGTCAGGACTATAGACATGAAGTAATCGAAACAAGCAATAAGAAGTAGAGTAAGCTAATAACAGCGTACACATCAACTTCGGCCTCATCTTCTAATCATCACCCTTCTGAGAGCCACCGCGTCTTCATACATTCGCTGGCCATAAACTCTCCAAACAGGCAGACACAAAAGCTCTAACAATAAAACTGAAGAGCGTACGCTCTCCTGTCCACGAAGAGCTGAGGCCCTAAGACCTGCAGTCTAGCGATGCCTGGCTCGATCGCAGAAGACGGCTAGCAGCAGTAGTAGCAACGTATTACGCAGTGTAGATAGATGATGGAGGGAGGGGAGGGGGAAAGGGTCTGAGGGTGTTGTGGCGAGCAGCGCCACGGGTCACGTCACGACTTCGCGTCACGAAGTCGTATAGCGAAAAAGCAAGGCTCCGTCGCCACGTATTTCATCGGCTTCTGCAACGTGCACTGACTGGGCCGTCAACGACGGTTGCCGCGCGCGGCGTTATATTAAGCCTTGTTTAAGCAGCGACAGGCACAATTGGCGTGTTATTAATAACGCGGCTCGATTAGCTTAACAGCTCGCGATTCGCGCACGAGTTTGCAATCTTTCGTGCGCGCTCCTCGAATGCGGGGCTTCTCCTGCCAGCCAGCCAACCAGCCGCATGCATGACAGGCGTCGTTGTGATGGCATATAACTCTGCCTATACGAGAGAGGCTATCGTTGCGTCTTTCGTACCTCTTTTCTGTTGTATTCTGTATTGCGTACTTATGAAAGCCAGCGCATCTTTCGTTTTGTGTGTGGGTAGTCGTTTGAGACGCGCTCGCGCGCGTCTAATGAAAAGCGTCGCCAATTAGTCATCGCTTCATAACTGATGCCGCCTCGCGTAACTCATGATGCCGATGCGTTGGCGCAGGCCGTAGGCGTGTGCCCACGCTATAGGCGAAAATCAATGGCTTGCGTAACCGAAACTCGCTTCGGCTGTTAGCAAAGAGTTGCAGGTGCTTGTAGCTTCCGCGTTGTGCGCGTCGGTGTCGATGAGTGATGCGCGCGTACTCAGATACGGTCCGCTGGTAATAAGTCGAAGCTCTTACCATTAGTACAGTTAAAGATTGTGTAACGCTTATCTCGCACGAGGGGAGCGTAATCAATCTGGTTGTGCAACATAAGGCAAGTTATTAACTATACGTTACTGTCAGTGCTCTCACTGTTCGTTGTTGCTACCTATCCGCTGCTGTCAATTAAAACTGCCAGAACGCATGACGCCGTGGCCGGAATGCGCGGCAGCACTAATGTGGCGCGGCGGCCAGCCTTTCGATCTTGTGTTCATCTTTTTCCGTTTATTTCAAGATTTATGGCAGAGCAGGAGCTTTATAGCTTTAGCCGAGAATCTCGCATGATCGGTCAGTGTCGTAATAAGGTGGCGCTGAACAGAAAATTATGCGCCACTGACTGTCCGCCATGCTGGCACTATATCCTGACTTTTCGATTCCGAGCCAGCTGGTTGTTCAAATCATCTCACTTCGCCGATTGCCGTGGAAAAGTGACGTAACGGTGCAGGAACATGTGACACCGCTTGACGAGTGTGCGCCAGAAGCTTTGCTGTAAAATCACTACACAAAGAATGATGAGAAGTCGCCGAAAAAGGTGTGTGTGTGTGTGTGTGTGTGTGTGTGTGTGTGTGTGTGTGTGTGTGTGTGTGTGTGTGTGTGTGTGTGTGTGTGTGTGTGTGTGTGTGTGTGTGTGTGTGTGTGTGTGTGTGTGTGAGATAGAAAAGTTATGACACACATGGTGAACTCAGCTTGATTAATCGCCTGGCTCGCTTTCTCCAGGTTCGAGGCACGAAGAGATATGGATTAAGACATTGCAAATTACATCAATGCGCCAAGGCTCTTTCTAAAAAAGAAAAGAAAAACGCGCAAGCCAGATTTCGGCTGTCATGGCGCCACGCGTCAGCTCTGAAAAGCAAGAAGACTATTGTTTAGCATTCCTGCATTCGATCGTGCACCCGCATAGAAATTGCCTTAATGGCATGTCAGTACATTACGCATCGCCAAACCGTTTCCCACAGCCTTGCTGCAATGCGAATTCGACAACCTCATTGAAACCTTGTATCTTGTTTTTCACGCCAACGGAAAACGGGCGTTCCTTTCTCAATAACCTCTGATCAGACACGATATAACACTTCAGTTCTTCGCGAGCGCAAACACTGATCGTGTTCGTTACGAGTCCGTTTTAGTGAGGAACGCCTAACTGAAGAGATACCAAACCGAGGTAATTACTTCGAAGGTCGCTTTAATGAAATATTTATGGCTGCTCCGAGTCTCTCCCGCGGAAAACATATAAATAAATCTACAGTGAGAGGGATTCCCAATCACCTGGTGTTCGAATCAATGCCAAATTGGAAGCTCTCGAAGCAGCGGGAAGATGGATGCGTTGCCGTTAAGTGGCAAGTCGTGACGGATGTGTCGATTGAGTCATTCCGACGAATGCGCAATCTTATAACCGTGGAGCTGGAATGCAACAAGTGCGGCTGTCGCGAGCTGCCAAGGGCTGCATGCCGGACGCTCGTTTGAGAAGCGCGATAAACACGCCGCGGTTTCTATTATCGACACGGGGGGCGCGTAGCAAGACTGGTTTGATTAGTAAAGTAATGAAAGGCTGAACGTTCGTGATTGTATGCTCTTAGTATTGTTGTTCCGTCAGTATCACACTGACGGAACAATAACAAAAGAAGAGAAACGAAATGTAGACGCACATTGCAGAAACTACCAACTCCTTTAATAATGTTAGAGTACACAATTATGCATTGTGGTATGGTGGCCGGGGCATAGGCAGACAACGTTTTTGGTAAGTCGAAGGGGAGTGTTCGTGCTTGCGTTTGTACACGTAATACACGCGCAAAATGCAAGAAATTCGGGAGGTGAAAGGGGGGGGGGGGACGGTCCACTCGCGCATGTCACATTCTGCGAGTAGAGTCACGCACATCAAGTATCGTATCGTACAGATAAAAATCTCGTTGTCGCCTATATCGTAGTGATTAAATACGAATTCATAAAATCGTAACAAGTAACTCATTCATACGACTGGGATTGAACGAATCTAATGTGTCTGTTATGCCAGTGGACAGCCAGCATTAGCGAATGCTAGCTAACGTTTCGCATCACTTAGCCAATACTATAGCCATCACAATCCCTCGTTTATGAACACTAGCCAACATGCACGAATAATTAGCCACCACTAGACAGCTTAGCAATCATTTAGCCATCTAAATAATCATTAAGGAACCCTTAGTTATAATTCAAGCAACTCCAGCTGATGTCAGCCATTAATTTAGTCAACAGCATGCAGTATTAGCCAGTGCTGACTAGTGCCGGTATATTCGAGTAAATACATTAGTCGAATGCGGTCACAAGTATGTCATGGCTCGCCCTTACAGACTGTGGATGGAAGAGAGGCAGAAAGACAATGTCTTCAGTATATCCCGACGTGTGAACGCGTAACAGAATATGAAACGCGTAGCTACAGAACTGAGGGGAAAGTAGCGCGTATGGTGAAAACTGAAAAGCAAACTCATGACGGGGGTCCCTCATCGGCAGGGTTGACGAAAAAATTCCTCCTGGAAGCCCCGAGTGTAAGGCCGTAGATTAAACGGGGACAGCGGTGGCCATTAGCACCATCGACGCGATGGGATTCGTGATGGCTGCATGCGAAGCGGAAGCAACTGTGAACGGGCGGCGCGTGAAGAGGCATGTGCTGATCGGCGGGTCATTCAGTTGCCCTGTCGGCGTTCCCCCCTGCATACTGCGGCAGCATCATCTCGCTCGCTCGAACGCATGCATACAAGCCATCAGTAGTAGCAGCAGCATTGCAGCGCCTACTGCATAGCTTGCGCGCTCAAAGCGATGGCCGCATCAGCGGCCGTTCTTAAAGCGAGCGCGTCGTTGTCCTGACAGCGAGGTGGGTTCGATGCCGCGGAGCTGGTTCTCCCAGGCTTGCACGCAGTGTCGACCTCATCCGAGATTGATGGGCTCACGAGCCTGACTCCTCCTCCTTTGCTTCCGAGCGATGGAACGAAGGGGGTTCGAGGAGCGGGGTTGGATAAGAGGGGAGATGCACGCTTGCGGACGTGCCGAGGCTGTAGTCGCCGGCTTCCGACAGAGCCGAACAACTCTTGAAGCATGTCTCCGATAGCGTTTTTCTTCTCTCAAGCATAGATTGAACGGATTGACCCCCTGTTGACGCGCTATGTTATCACGATCGTGAAATACCTCACATTAGGAGTGACATGATGGGAAAAGGGGCAGAGAAGCGTTAAGTGGACTGTGAAGCTATGTTTACGTCATAAACACCTTCGGATAGCTTTCAGCTAATGAGAGGGTGAGGCGGAGGAGAGTGGGTTTACCGCGGACGCAAAGCTTTCGACGGAAGATGTAGAGGTGAGTGGCAAAGCTTCATCTGTATGATGAGCTAAAACGTCCACTTCTATGAAAAACGAATTTCTTGGGTCTCTCTCGCGTGTATTGCATAGCTGTCGGCTTCGACATAGCTGAGCGGTTCTGGTGGCGGTTCCAGTCGATATAGTAACCGTCGGTCATGCGCGGCATTTCAGGATCGTGAAATACCTTGGCTTATTAAGTGTGACGAAATGAGAAAACCGGGAGGCAGTGAATTGTCGTGTAGACGTATGTATTCCTACTTCACACGTTCTATAGGCGAGACGTAGTTCGGCTAGCACGCGCCTTCGGCGCAATTTCTATAAGATTCAGACGGAAGAGACATAAGACACGGAAGACAGGTGCTTCCTTCCAAAGTACTTCGTCTACGCGCGGCTCTGCTTGGTGACATATGCTGCGTTGAAAACGTCTATTGGTACACTGACAAAACTAACGTATGTGCTTTAACGCATGTACCGATCTTACATCGGATCATAAGCCACCCTCTGGCGCCAGTGAACGCGACCTGGTAAGACCTCGATATGGCAACTACTGAATTTACACAAAGGCATCGATCTACCTCGTAATTCTGGGCTAAAAGAAATAAAAATGAAAAGATGCCGCATAGGCAGCTACTCGCTGACTGCTTTGCATGAAATCGATTCCCAGAACGTGTGGGATCTACCTTTCTTTTCTCGTTCATGAGCATAGGCGTGGGCAGGGTTCCCCATCAGGGGGGGCGAAGGTTCATCGCAGCCCCCCCCCCTACTAAGTCAGTGTATGGGGCAGATTTTGCGCCCCCCCTCTTAGGTGATTAGGGGGGGCGGCCGCCCCTCCTGCCCCCCTGTGCGCACGCCTATGCTCATGAGAACAATGACGCAAAAATGTGAGGCTCCCACAAAGTGCTACATGATGATACTATTATGCACTTCAGCTATCGTTGGCATCTCCATTGTACCGACGTTCCACAAAGTGCAATAGTACAATTACATTTTAGGCTATACAGGGTGTCCCAGCTATCAGGCAGTACGATTTAAAAAAAGAGGAACGACGTTACGCGAAGCGCACCTTCTGCATATCGTTCCTAGTACACTGGAGTAGCCACTGCTATTTTTTTCTTTAAAGGGACCGACAACTGATTTTTCTCGACCCAGCTTTTTACGGCGCGACAGGAAGCTTACCCTTCGTAGCTTTTGTAGCTGCAGTGGTTTATCCTAAAAGCACGTAGTTATTTTATAAGCAGTATTTTTCGATCTGAAAGGCTCCAAACACGCATGAAGGCTTGCTCCAGCAACGATGAGAATTGATAGCAATGCCGCTAGCCCTTGTGAAAGCTGTCGTTGTTCTGCTTTCGCAGGAGTTACTGTAGCTATGCTTAACCACCTTTATTTTGAGCTTTCCAGCCATTTTTGAAAATAGCAAGCTGTTACAATGAGATGATGTGGCTTTATACACCTTCTCTGTATTTGTACAGCGTTGTGCGCGCCTGCGACCAAGGTTGCCTGCGCCTGTGTCATGGATGGCTTTTCGCGGCATGGGATCATTACACCAAGCGAAGGCAGCGCCACTTTGTTGCATACAATTAACGCTGGCCTATATGTACATTTTTATGGAGTAATATCTTTTAATATAAAAAAATGAACAATATTCCAGTACTAACAGAAAAGTCATCGAACGCATACACCAATCAATGGTCACGTGACCGGCTTCATCGGACCGTGTATGATTTTGCCGCCAGAGGCGCCAAAAGTCATTTTTCGCGACTTTCAATGAAGAAATAAAAATATAAATCCGCCTCTCACGAGATAAACAGGGTTGGTTTGAGTCAATGCGACGGACAATCTTTCCATCAGTGCAGTCATCTCATTTCATGTTCTGGGCAGTTGTCGGTCCCTTTAATGAGGTTTACTTAATTAGTCATAACTATATTTGTAACTCGACAAGTACTCACCTAATCGTCAAAATGTCAATGAGGCGTATGTAGGCATGTTCAAAGGACATCTAACTGCGCAATTTTTAACAACGTACTAATTACGTGCTCATTTTTTCCGGCTGATAATGAAAGCCCGCGAAATATGAAAAACAACACGTGACTACGCTCCCACCCGCAATAGAGTTACTGTATACGTATGCTACCTTTAGGTAGCAGAGTTTCGCCACTGTTTTCCGGACGCCGCTCGCTCTGCCTTCGATGATTCCAGCAACGCTATTCGCCGAGCGCCGTCACGGTGGTCATAGGTGGCTCATTTGCACTGCGGAGAAGCCAACACTTGCCAACACTTCGCAGGCGACGCCGACGACTCCGTAGATTCCGGCGGCTCAACGGCGGTTGACATCGACGCTATTGTTATTAGACAGTTATTAGTTTAGCTTTAGCGTGATAGCGGGGGTTAAGGGAATATCGTTACCGTGCCGCAAACGTTGGTTGTGGACAGCGTGTTTTAGTTTAATGAAATAGCGCTTACGTGCCCAAGCTGGGACGGTGGCGCCACCTAGAGGAGGGTGAATGCGTTAAAAAAGTGAACAGAAAAGACTGAGAATTCTCGCATGTGTACCTGCACAACGCAATATTACTACTTTTTTTGTATATTTGCTTGCGTTCACTGTTTTGGAACGTGACGAGTGCAATAAAAGCCCCATGAAGATCTGTTTCGTACAATTTCGCTGGGATTCATTCTGTTCGATAGTCCGCCACAATCATTATCCATATCTCACGGCCGACTGTTCTCACTGATAACGCGGCAGGTGTTTTGATTACGGCCTGACTCTGTAAGATCAAGCGGTGCGTTTCTTAGGCCGGGGAGTGGCAGATAGAGAGATACATTTTGTTTTCTTTCTGCATTATTTTCTTGATACTGTCTACCTCATGGGAGCCTGTCTGAGGGCGCTGGTTCCCGACGCGCGCAACAGTCTAGTCACGTGTCACTTTTCATATTTCGCGGGCTTTCTTGATCAACCGGAAAAAATGAGCGCGCAATTAGCACGTTGTTGAAAATAGCGCAGTTAGAAGCCATTTGTACATGCCCATATACGCCTCATTGACATTTTGATAATTAGGTGAGTACTTGTAGAGTTACAAATATAATTATGACTAATTAATCAAACTTCATTAAAGAAAAAAATAGTAGTGGCTACTCCAGTGTGTTAGGAACAATATGCAGTAGGTTTGCTTCGCGTAACGCCGTTCCTCTTTTTTAAAATCGTGCTGCGTGATAGCTGGGACACCCTGTATATGCACAACACGTCCGCTACGCCTAGTCAGTACCCTTAAGTACAACATACCGCAATTATAACGCTGTTATCACGAGTTCATCTCGCTGCATGCTCAGTAACAATTTTTAAAGCGATGGGATTCTTAATAATAATAAATAAACAGAGAAAAGAAGGATCGGCGGAACGCAGCCGACATCAGTTGCAGCGCTAGCTCACCGCTCTGCATTTCCATTTGGGCCCGACGCTCATTAAAGAAAGCTGACAGAAGCCATGTTGATGATCTACTTGGAGTGTTACATTGTAGCGGGTCGCGCATGTCAAGGAGGACGGTCGCTCGCGGTTTTGTTGTGTGCAGCGTGGGAAACCAATAGTGGGGGCTGGCCGCTTGCAGACTAACGAAGTTGATTCACGAAGACGATGAAGATGCAAGAATCAGACGCTCCCGATGAAAAAAAAAACAAAAGAAAAATCACCTCATGACGTTCAATGATTGCACAGTGCCCGTTACAGATTAATAAATCACTGTCGAAAGAAGGAGATAAGAATGCAATGACATCAAACTGCTAACAACTTTGAACGGAAACGCAGATGGACTGCTATAAGAGCTGCATATTCTGTAGTATGTAACAAGACATAGCTGACGAGTAGTGATGCTAATTAGGCAAGACAAGGTAGCAATATGAGACTGAAGAAGAAAAGGGGAGCTGCAGCTCCGAATCATATAGAAGCTTCAAGTGCGCAACGTCATCATCATCATTACAGTCGTGACTGGCCACGATGGTCAGTTCTGCCGCAGTGCCGCGACGGTGCACACTTTTACGGAAGCAGTGTTCTTCACTGTGTAGCGACACGATAAGGAGCAGCGCTAATTGGGTAGTGCGAAGACCGAGCATCGGGCAACTCCATCACCCGAACGTGGTCTCGGCTTCATTTTCAACGCTTATTACACCGCACATCGCGCGATGTCGATGCAGTGCATCCCGTGAGAAATTCGGCTCGGCCGAGTGTTCCTCCTCTCAGAACACGCATGGGCGAAAGGCACATTGCCGCTACCGGAAACAGTGAAAAGAGAACATAAAGCGAAGTCAGGAGTGAGCTAGGAGTCACCGGCGTGAGCCTAAGCGCACACGCATACGTGAATTAAGAATGATAGTGAACTATACAGAAGAGGTGCAGAGGCTGCCGAGGGTAGTCGTCGGAAGGGAAACGAGCAAGCCGTTCCAACTCACGACTGCTTGCAATGGACGTGTTGGAAGCGGCTGCGAGCGATAAAAGAGCGATAAACATATGATGATGACCGATGGCCGGTTTGCTGGAGCGATCCTTTTGTGCGGCGAATTATTCTCCCATGGGGCTCTGTCGAATTCTTTCCGTTAATTGCCTTCCGACGTCCCTCGCCTCCATCGACGAAGGGGTGCGTCCTTGCAATGGCGCGCTAGACAGACCGAACACGAACCAAATGCGAATGGGAAACTTGACAGACGAAAGAAAGAAACATGAGGAACGGAATCGGTGATTGTTTTCCGTGCCAGCGACGTATTGATTTGCTGCGACGACACGTTGAGGTCTGTTTTCCTTGCTACCATCTCGGTACAGTAGCGGTGAGTAGTGTCCGAACTGTAGACGTCCTTATGAGTCGAGTGGTCCTCCCCGCATCTGGCAAACAGTGCCTCTATAAGCGAGACTATGCGTGTTCGCTTTCAAGCCGTTGCTGTTGCCTGTTACAGATGTCCATTACCCGGTGGCTTGCCGTCCCGGCGTGTCTATTGTAGCTGCGACAGCTGTCCTTGATACGGGTCTTGTCCGCGGTATCTGTACATGTATACAACCTAGGGTGGAGTGTACAGATAACTTGGCACTGTGAATGCCGCCCACCGGCAGAACTCTTAATCACGTTCCCACGTCAATCTCGTTTAGCGGTTGTCGCGGTGCTGGGGTGTATGTATGTGTACATATATTGAGCGTTTGTCCAATCACGTTGCGTGACCTCCGTTCGAGGTGCTTCGGCGCAGTACGACTCGTGAATCGGGCCTTTGTGTGAGCTCCGCTCCAGACGGAACGGGAAGAGCGATCTTGCGATTGATTTCTTTGGTAGCACGGGACAGGCACGGACTGAAGAGCGATTTGATACAGTGGGCTTTAATAATCCGTGGTCGCCGCCGCATTTGTGGGCTCCGGGCCTGTAGCGGATTGCCTGACGTAGCCATAGACTGCGTTTTTGTTTTTACTGAAAGTACTAATGAGACATCAACGACTAGCCTTCGGCTAAGGGGCCATACAGTGTTTGCACATGTTTTGAATTTACCTACTTATGAAAGTAAACATCAGACTTCAAACCTAGTCATGGCGCTCTTTGGCCACACTTGGCAATTGCGTCATTAAAAACCACATATCACCATCATTCTCGTCACCATCATCGGAGGCTTCACCAACCTAGATTGGTGAGTGCTATTGTTTTAGTGAAATTCTAAACAAGCAAGAGAAATCTGTTAAGGTAAGCAGGACAAATAGAAGAGAAAGAAAAGTCTCAAGCAGTGGCGTCGCCAGAGATTTGTTTTGACGGGCTGTCCGACCCCCGTTTATATATGTTGGTTTGTGTGTTTGTATGGGTGTGCGTGTAGTACATACATACAAAACGCAAAAATTGCGGGGAGTGGTGTGCCCCCCCCCCCTCCTCCGCTCCTATGGCTGTGCCAATGGCCTCAAGAACAGAACATGCACGTACGAAGTAGGAACGTGCGCGTACGAAGTACGTACGAAGCACGTACGAAGTAGGATTACTGCAATAAGCCTGCAGTAAGCACGGACGTAAGAGTGGACGCTCAGCTGGCCAGCCGAGGTCCTGAAGCACACCTGAGGCGTGATGAAAACTGCAGTGCAGTCATGCAGGACGAGCCTACGGCTCGCTGCAATGATTGTGGCCGCCCACATCCGGGTATCAACGAACTCGTTTGTCTTCACTCAGTCACAGCTCGCTTGATACACGATATGCTGATGTCTTCAAAAAAAGAAATTATAACATGCAAGGACACCTTCCACGCTTTACCCACAAGGCGTTCGTGCTTGCTTCGCGACTGTGAGACCTCTCATTTACAGCTTCAGATATTCCATGTGCTTCAGCCAAATTTTGTGGCGCCCGTCTTATAAGGGACGACATCGTGCGTGTCAGCGTTGTTTTTCTTGCGATACGAAGGGGCGCTGACCGACAGAGCTATCTGTCCGAACACGGGCATTGAAGACGAGGCCGCGACGTTTGAACGCTCGCTCTTTCGTCATCCACTGCGTTGTGACCGAACGTCACCACCTTCGTTATTCGTATCGCAATTGTTGTCGTTGACTGTGTCGTCGATACTATTACCGCTGTTCCTAACGTTGTCGCTACCGTCATCGTGGTAATCGATGGAATACAGAGCTGTTTCGGGAGAAACTTACGCTTATTGATTGCTCGCACGTGACGTCATGGACCCACAACATGGCGGCTTAGATGACGTCGAGGCAGTATAACCACGCGGCGATTAACCTGCCTCACTGTGATAACGACGTCGCTGGAATGTTATTGGGCCTCTGTGCATGAATAGCGAAGGAACCAGCATGCGATGTACTGATATGGTAACACAAACGTGACATCACAAAGTTCGCGTCCCACGATGTTGGTGCTACAACTTGGCTGTTTCAGAGATGACAGTGCAAGCGATCTATACGTTTCAGGGGCTACGCACACTGTCCTTCAGATTTTTTCCTCTTGATGTGTAGGCAGAGGTGGAAGAGTGAGAAAACTGTCCAAAGAGGGGGATAATTGATTACACGAGAAAAAATTTGAGATTGATTAGGAACGCGTTATAGTGATACACCCTGCTAGCCTGTTCAAAAGGGAAGGCCAAGAGGGTGCGATACGCAAGGGGAGTGTTTTCTTATCGATGAAACTGCGATGTGCACAGCCTGAACAGTACGCATGCAGGGTGGTCCAGCATGGAGAGGGAGCGTCTAGTCGGCGATTAAGGAACGATCGCTGCACATTGTAAGATTTTTGATACGCGCTTACTGAGTACTTCGTCATGTGCTGCCTGAGTAGCTGAAGGCACTTGGCGGCGCAAGTATTTTTCAACGCATGAAAATGGAGAGGTAGTCAACTCGCACGCTAATGAGGCCTCCTATTTCGAATGGGTGCACTTAAGCAAGTGTCGGCGACGCAGAGCGCCCTGCGCTCACGTCCGAAGCGTGGGAAAACGATTTACTGAGGTGAGTGTTTGCGTTATCCACTCGAGAAGGATGTCACGAGGTGATCCGGTTCGAAGCGAACGAGTCAGTGATAAGAAGGCAGCCGACATTAAATCTTCTCGCCGCCCTGCGAAGATAACGGTATGCACTGCGGTGCTAACAGTAAAGCAACGCGTGCGGGTACTGCACGCCTCTGCTTTGAAGATGGGAGACTGCCCAAGGTTGCCCGAGGTGTAGGTGGTAGCCCGATTTCAGCAGAAACCGGGTGCGAGTTTTTAGTGCGGAGCAATTTGCTTTAAGCCAGCAAGTAGCAAACGCAAACATTAGGCTATAATAATTGTTGGGGTTTCAAGTCCCAAAACGACGTTATGATTATGAGGGACGCCGTTGTGGAGGGCTCCGGAAAATTTGACCATCTGAGGGTCTTTAACGTGCACCTAAATCTAAGTACACGGGCCTCTAGTACGCGGGATTCGATCCCGTGACCTCCGGATCAGGAGCCGAGCACCATAACCACTAGAACACTGTGGCGGGTAAAAATCAGGTTGCAACAAGCAAGACCACGAGCAAGATTTCGGACATTTGCGGAAAACAACGAATGGACGAGAAAAGCTGCGGGACTGTAATAAATAAATTAAGAAAAAAAAAAGCTTCCTTCGCTTCTTGTGCGTGCTGGATAAAGAGCCCATCGATTCACTCGCGCGAAAAACCGCGGTCGACTTGCGAACGAGTTCGGCCCCGTTTTATGAGCGCTTAGCTGCCCACTGCAGCCCCAGCAGTCGTATTATCCGAGCACCCATTCGAATTTGTGGGCGGCGCTAACGCCCCCGGCTTTCTCGATCCCCGTCCCGCTTTATACGAATCGCCTTTCGCGAGAGCAGTTCGCACGTGCCGGGAGGGGTAGCCCATTTGTACGACCTGGAGCTATCGGAGAGCGGGTGAGGGGAAGGGAGGGAGATAGGCCTAGCGTCGATTTGGTATCGTCATTGCTTTGCAAACAGGCCCGTAATAAGCACCGTTTGGATGCAAACAACCGGGGCATTAGAGAGACGGTTGTTGAAGAGGCGTGTTGTGGGAGTTGAGAGGCTGGGGTAGGGGGGACGGGGTGAGGTCACACAAATGGGCGCCCGTTGAAGTGGCGCGCTAGCCCGAGAGTCACGACTGCCCAGCTAGAGCTTGGCCGAGCGCATGCATGACTTCGCGCTGCATATTATATGTGTGTATACGATAAGCCCTGCGTACCGCTCCTCGCGCAACAACGATTCAAAAATTGCAAACAAACAAGCACATGCGCGAGCGAAACGGAGGCTTAGGGAAGGCTTTCATAGAGCGAGCAACTGATTAATGTAGACGAAACAGGCTGACGGCGTGTCCTCTTCATAAATCAACGTCTAAGCGCAGGGGATAGCGCACATGCGCGGCGTGACTACTGAGGTGCAACGCACCTCCTTCGAAGTTCCTTGCTTGCTTGTTTTTTTATTTTGTGTGTTTTGCATATCGGTCTGCTTTGCTGCTGCTGATAACCCTGCATCCGAGACCGAGGAGTGGCCTTGGAGAGGAAGATTTGTGAATCCACACATGGGGGTCTAGATAAATGTCTTTTACGCCTTTCTTTCTTTCTTTCTTTCTTTCTTTCTTTCTTTCTTTCTTTCTTTCTTTCTTTCTTTCTTTCTTTCTTTCTTTCTTTCTTTCTTTCTTTCTTTCTTTCTTTCTTTCTTTCTTTCTTTCTTTCTTTCTTTCTTTCTTTCTCTCTTTCTTTCTCTCTTTCTTTCTTTCTTTCTTATAATCCCCAGAGGAGCCCCTCCTCCTCACAGCTTTGTAACAGCCCCGCGGTCATGTGTTGCCATATTTTCGTTCGCTTCGTCGGGTGGCGGTCCGCTAAACCGACCGGCAACCATACACCATCTCTAACCAAACCAGTGCGCGCGTTGCCGCAAATCAGCGTGCGACTTATCAGGGCGCTTGTATCGGACCCCAAGGAAGCGACCGGGCGGGGAGTGTTTTGAGTGTAGGGAGGGACGGGGCGGCATGGGGCTTAGTACGGTTACGGGGGTATAGCCGTGGAAGATGCTCGGCGCGCGTGTTTGCGCGCGCAATTATTCAGGAATCGGTATCGATTACTGCTGGACGGTTTGCCCATAATGGGTTGGCGCTTACTTACACATTCGGCGCTGTATAGGAGAGGCTCCTTCTATGCAACACGACGTAGAAACGAGAGGCGTGATGCTTCCGCTGTGTTGTATGATTTCTGGAGTGCGGGGATTGTTTATGGCATTCGGGGAATAATTATTCATTATTTCGGCGCTCTTATATGACACCCGTGTTTTTCTTTTCGGCGTAATGTTAGATGCGCGCGTTTTGGTTTTATGTGCGCGTGTGTTTCGATGTGCCCCGTGACTGCGGAAGTGCGGTTAATAATAACTCGAGTGCCTCACTAAATTACGCGTTGGTATGGTCTTGCTTCCAGGCAGCATACATTACTTCTTCGCGTGTCTACGGTTCATGCGGTATTGATGTTTCAAGGTACGCCTCTTTCCTCTAGACGCGTGCAATATTCTCCTGCGCCTGGGCCTGTCCACTATCATTGAGGGTATCGCTGAAGATTTGATAATACGCCGCTTCCTTTCGACGTTTGTCTCTATATCTCTTTCTTCTGCTAGATAAACTAGGCCGTACATTTTCGTTCTGCCAAGCGTGCCATTAACAATCACTATTCTAAGTTAAAACATAAGAAAAAAATGTAAGCTCTGCCCGCTCTGCCGGCCCTTCAGCTGTGAAACAGTCGTACTAGCTAGTCCTACAAATCAGGGCACTACGACCGTTCTGCGACCATGGGAATGATGGGCAAAGTACATGACTTTGTCTGCTCTTATTCAATCTTGTGGGCTCATACCAAGGAGGTTTTGAAAACAGACTCACAAGATCTTAAGATCTCTTATGCAATCGCCTAAGACGACTCGAAGGCGAAAGCAATTTTCTTATTCTTTTTCTTCTCGTCGACGTGCTGATCCGCCTCCCCCCCCCCCCCCTCAAAAAGTTTTCTGCTTCTGATGTCGTTTTTCACTGCCTCTATGATCGGAGGCATTGCAAGCTTTCTGCATTTGACCATGTTTTACGCTGCCTCCATGATCGGCCCACGTTTGACTAAGCGACGATGTCATGTGACGTCATGATGGCGTCACATCGTGACGTCATCGCGTGATGATTTTTGCATCACTCGTGTTGACGCCGCAGACGCCGACGGTCAATTTTCGTGTTTGATGAGGCATCTAAGGCGCTTTCGCCTTGAAATTTCTTAAGTGGAAGCTCTCGCGTCGCTTGACCAGCAAAAGTGAAGCCAACGCTTGCCCCTACTTTATGTCGGAAACTCAGTCTCTGAGAACGCTGAGTGGTGCCCGCTCAGAGTTCCATTGGCCTTGCTTTCTTAAGGTTAATCATAAAATTAAAAGATCGTTGTTCCCGATGACAGTAATCCATTCGGGAGAGGGTTGGTGATGCCATCTCCAATAATATTTTTCCAAGATGTGGACGCTTCTTAAGAAAAACCTGTGAAACAGACGAGTATCAAGCGGTATAGCTCCTTCTTTCACTTGTTGATCATGAGTTGAACTTAATGCGCGGAGCATTTCGTGTTTGGTTAGAGTGAGAATTGGGGACTTAAGTTACTGGGTCCCCAAGCTGCGTTGGGTAGGCCGCTCTTGCGTTGGAGGAGCAGCAGAGTTTGGGAATTTGGTCGAACGCGAGCACCGTTGGGTCAAACGGACGGGACGCCACACATGGCGAAATTAAAATCTTGCGAGACGCGGGCCATACAGCGTCGTCGCCCACGCAGCGTCTGCGTCGTCTCGATAGCGGCCCAAGACGCCTTGGCGACCCACGCTAGTCTTCGATTTTTGGGTTTTGGGTCAACGCGAGCGCAAGAGCCCAAGAATGGCCTGGGTTCCTCGCATACGCCCTGGCGGCTCGAAAACTTCTTGGGTCCCCAAGCTCAGTGGGGCCCCAATTCGCAAACTCGCTAATTTGTCTTAGATACGGACAGTTTACAACTGTCCGCATGCCATGTACACTCGGTAACAACCAAGGAGTATTCTCATTGGTAACAACCTCACAAAGAATGGGAGATCGTCTCACAGAACCGCGGTAGTCCTGCTTGTGAATTACAGTCGTACTAACTGGTTTCCACTCGGACCGTAAATACCTTTTCTATGCTAATGTAAACACAACGTAAATAGAGTAAAAGGTTCGTCATTACTACATAAAACATCACGTTTGGCTGAGCACCTATATTAGAATCCCTGAAGAAATTTACCTGGAAATTCAAGCTTCCGATCTAAAACCGGAGACGAAAACGTGAGTCTCTATGGGAAAGTAAACTATCCGAAACCATCGTGAAGTGCATGACGTCACGAAAATAAATAACCACTATTGGATGGAACGAACTCTCTGTGGGAGATACAGCGATGGCTGTGGGCACAACTGACTTTTTTTTTTCTTTCGTTGTAACCGATTGTAGTGCTGTTGCTTGTCTAGCACATGGCTGTCTTAAATCGTAGTGATTGTAGTGCCAACACTTACTTGATTGACAAAAGTACACGGAAAGTACCAGCCGGATACGCACGAGCACAAAGCCGAGCAGGACAGGGCAAGTGCTAACCACCCATGATGAACCAACTCACCGAGCAATCAATGTTACTGATTCATCGACAAGTTATTGTGAATTTGAGTATCATTAGATCCTGGCCCCGTCAAGGTACCACATGTAACGCCGAAGGCCGTTACGGTTCCGTGTATGACGAAAATACCTAAACGTAAGGCGCAAAAAAGAAAAGTGCATACTGCGCTACGCACATTGCGTGTTCTCAGAGGAAGAAATCGGGCTTGAACTTTATGAAAACTGTTTCTGTGCTTCAGTCTAGGTGCTTTTATGTCTTGTTTGCCTGTCTGTTTGCTGGAACCGGTGAATATTTTCTATGTATACGTATACAGTCTGTTTTGTTTGTTTGCTGGTTTGAAGCTGTACTATGTTAGTTATGTTCGCAGGGTTCTCATATTTGGAGGGGGGGGGGGCTGAGTTCACATAACAGCACCCCCCCCCCCCCACTCCTCCCAGTTGGTTGAGCCCGAAAGAAAAGCTTCTCAACGGATGCAAAAATGAACATGAAGCGATGACGTGCTTCTTACCAACGTTACTAGATTAGGAACATAGTCTAGTAACATTGCTTCTTACAACGGTCTTCCTTTGTTGCCGGGCTTTCGGTGGTTAAGGTGGGAAGTAAACAGTTCTTGGCGTGCTACACTAGTAGTCCGCCATGATCGTCAAAAAGCGTCATGGCCGTAACTCTGCACATTGACCAATAACGAGAAAAGTCCGACTGAGGAAAGGTGTGAGACAGACTTGGAACCCCCTAAGAAGATTAGGGAGGTCGCCCCCCCCCCCCCCTACCAGGGCCCCCCTGTGCGCATGTCTACGTTCGCTATGCACTGTATCTCTAAGGTACTGGGCATCATACATTTCGCCACACTGTGTAGAAAGAACGAAAGTCCAGTTGGGAAATATCTCGTTCCTTTCCACAGCGGTAACCTAAACCACAAGCCGTACCTCTCCAATCTGACATGCCGTTAGTGGGATGAACACACACGTCCGTACTAGCTGTATACGTTGCGCATTCGTAAGATGACATCTGCAATTGGCCGGTGGGGAATGCGTTCGGGTCTTGGGCGTGGTTCGCGGAGGGGTCGCATAGTAACGCTGTTCCGCGTTGCGGGACGAGACACCGCGGTGCAACGACTGCGTAATTGGCCTTTCGTACAGATAACCGTCGCGTAATTGTTTCCGAGTCTCGGACTACGCAGTGCCTTCTACTGGACCGTTTGCCGAATACACCGTGCATGACACGACCCCTTCCCCGCCCCTTGCATGGTCATGTATACGGCCTCAAGAATCATGCACGTTATTGTCGTCAGTTGGCTGTCCATCCATCGGCATTGCACGCACGCATCCGAGCCATCAATACTGACCTCCGTGCTGACTGGGTGGGAGGGTTGGGTGTCGAGAAGTCCCCTGCTACAGCGTCCTGCCTCATAGACTGGTTATGCGTATTACACATGCAGCGTGTCGACGATCCTGCTCTCAGTTGTGTTCTTCGTCGTTAGTGGGCCCCTGGTGGCTCCTGTAACGACTCGAGCCTTGGGGACATGCATACGAAATCTCGGCGTGATTCCGTGGCACGTCTCGCACGCGAATGATGATGCGCCGAGATTGCTCCGAGATGAGTGTTGAGATAAGTCGATTCCTGCTATTCCTTGTGTCAACAGAACCTAATGCGGGGTTGGGTCGCCACGCAGCGGGAGGTCGAGGAAGGATGATACATGGTACTGCGAGAAGGGTGGAGCATACATTTGGACTCGAGAAGGGTAGTGTAAGGGTCGTTCATCGTCTTGCATGCTTGCCAGTATTTTTACATCGCGATTCATGACCCAACGTATCGTTGTTCGTGCTTAAGAATGACACGACAAAAAGTGTATATATATATATATATATATATATATATATATATATATATATATATATATATATATATATATATATATATATATATATATATATATATATATATAGGACAAGTATATATTGCCTTTCATGTCCATGTATTTCCTGTCGCACCGTTCTTCAGTCTGAACTGCGTACCAACTAGCCCAGGAGCGCATTTATCTAGTTCCTCCCCGCTTCGTTCTTATTTTGTTTGGTCATCATAATTCCTGTTAACTGATATTTTACTTGGTAATCGTTATTCTTAGTAACTGAAGTACAAAGGCGCATAACCGCCATCGAAGGACTCGAGACACTGCTCGGTCTTGACTCGTGTTTTCGTATTTCTGTTGGCGACTCGCGCGCTATATACGTGCTTACAATGCAGACGAGCGGGACATGACGGTGACAGCCATTACTAACATTTCATGCTTACCTATCTTTCCATTTACCTATCAGTCCATCCATCCATCGATCTCTGTGTGTGCGTGTGTATTTGTGTACGCGTGCGTCTTTGTTTTCGATGCGAAATTCGAGTGTGATAAGAAAAAGAACAAATAGATGAATAGGGAGTTTAAAAACACACATAATGACCGCGGGCATGTCATAGCCGTGAAACGAGGCTGGTTGATCATCGAAATTTCGCTAGCGTCTATGTCACTTGCTGATGTGAAAATGTGGTCGTATACGTCCTGGCAATCAAGGACTTATTGCTCAGAAAGCCTGTAAATGATTGCAGGGACCTGTGCGCGGTTTAATGCAGTAACATTGGACGTTGCATTCTATACTATGTTACACAGTCCACACAAAACGAAGATACTAAAGGAACGTTTCACGTTCCTACGTACAGCATTTTCGTTTCCGAAAGTGGTCCCGACTGGAGTCGGGACCACTTTCGGCACCTAAATCTAAGCACACGGGCCTCTAGCATTTTGCCTCCATCGAAATGCGGCCGCCGCGAGCGGGATTCGAACCCGCGACCTTCGGGACGGCAGTCAAGTACCATAATCACTGGACCACCAAGGTGGATGTTCTAGAAGAAAAGTGCAATGTGATTACATAGGAAGGACACGACGAAACACAAGCAGCAACGCAGCTCTTAATAAGTGCCGCTAGTTATACGGCGTAACTACGGTATGGTCAATTCGCAAGCGTTTAAGCAGTTGGTGCGTGAGTCTCGCATGCACTGAAATAAACGGAAAGTCCAAGCATTCGGGTGAAATCAACTACAGCGGCCATAGCATACAAAGCGACTCGCTTAGAAGTTAGAACTGAAACTATCGTCTGACTCGGTCGCTCGCTTGACGCCTGTGCGAGGCTGCCGCGTCGCCTGAGCGCGCCCATAGGTGGCGGCACGGTGCCGGCGTTCGTTCTGCCAACAACGTTCGCCGGGCTCTCCACCAAGGCTGCATGATGCCGGGAGGGTCTCTCAATGATCACCCCTGACGCTCATTAAAAGGCGTTATCTTTTCATTGGTCCAATTATCAAGGTCTGGGACCACGTAGGGGCCCTGGGCCAAGGATCTGTGTGCGGCCGGCGTGTTCAACCGCTCCTGCATTACGAGTTGTGGTGAACGCAAATTATAGCATTCCCCCTTTCACCCCAAAACAGCGAATCAACATTGCTTATGTTGGTATGTGACACAAACCTGCATGACGTCACGTCTCATTTCAGTTCGAGGGAGGGGCGTGGCGAAGTGGGGTCGAAGTGAGACGTGAGGAGAAATGTGCCGTTTTGGATGCTGTTTAGAGTATTCCTTTGCGACACGCATTATGATTGACTGTCTGTAAATGCGTCAAATTTACGTAATCTGACGTCAAGGTTACAGAGACCAAGTTTAAAGCCAGTGGAATGGTTAGATTAAGTTACAGTGCATGGTAAGCAATTAACTGTAGTGAAAACGTAAATAATTATCGAATTGTTATAGAGTCAGTCGTGCTATATATTTCTTCATAAACCGAATTCAACGACCCACTCTAATTAGATGCGATATTTATCTGCTGGCAGCGAGCATTCCTAAAAAGGTAGAAAAAAAATATTTTGAAATTCCTGTCGAAGCGCCCCACGTCCAACGTCTCATTAAACCCTGTACTGCCTTCACCAAAGCGATCGTTTGTAGGAAAATATTTAAACCAGAAGCGATATAGATTCATTTTAGGCAACAAGAATGCTTAATTTACCATCAGCTCAATGTTTGCGGTCTCTTCCTTACCAATAGTGCAAAAAAAAAAAAAAGCAACACACCATAAAAGTAGGCGATATATGTATAGCCTAATGTGAGGATTGAAAGAAAGAAAGAAAGAAAGAAGAAAGAAAGAAAGAAAGATGGCCAGGCCTGGTGCCGGACAGCAATAGGTGAACTACTACTACTACTACTACTACTACTACTACTACTACTACTACTACTACTACTACTACTACTACTACTACTACTACTACTACTACTAATAATAATAATAATAATAATAATAATAATAATAATAATAATAATAATAATAATAATATAACACACCCGGAAAGTATGCTTGGGGAATCATGGGAACGGAAGGCCTCTAGTTCAGCAATAATCACAGCGCATTCCGGCACGACACGAATCATGCTGCAGACACGTCATGAATGTGCCACACTTACGCATGTTTATTCCAAGCCACTCGGCACACAGCTGCAAGAAAGACAAGGTGGCAAGGGATGTTGTTCTGTATGTTTTGTAGATAATATGGGGAACATAGTGATCGTAAGGTGAACAGAGGTGGCGAAATTACTGCTAAAAAGTAATTAAGTTACACTCCTGATTACTCTTCTAGAATTTTTTACGATATAATTAAATTGCTTCAACAGAAAACTACACGGCGCAGGCTAAAACACGTACACAAAGTAACACAATGGGCAGGACGGGCGCCACCAGAGCGCCAACACATTCATCAGGATGGAATGCAATGTACTTACATGGACTTGCCTAATCATTTCCTCATGGCTTTAAGCGGCTGTGTGTCTTCGCAAGCTCCCGGCTTTCGACGAGGGTAGCGATGCGGGCTTGTTGGTCTGTCATGGTTCTTGGATGTGGGCGCGACAAGACAAGGACGAAGAGAAGACACACACACTGGCGCTACTGACAACAAAAAAACATTTATTTTCATTCACCAAGCCTACTTTATACCTTTTTTTGCACACGACATTCAAGTGACCACTAGCATATAACATGAAAAACCAGCAATACAATCAACAATTAACATGACAGGGTTGAAAACCTCCTATGACGAAATTGACCGCTTCTGCATCACCGGCAACCAGACAGACCTTAACACATGCGCAGGTAGTCTAATTCCTTTTTGCTCAAAGATGGTGACGTTTTGCTAACACAACATTCGCCAAGATAGTCTATATGTTCAGCTTCGATTACTAATCTAGTGATATCGGACTTGTTCTTGCCAACTACAACAGTATGTTCAAAATTGGGTCGGCACGTGCATTTATGGCAGTGTAGCGCCAAAAACCCGTCTGGGGGAGTCTTGCCCACTTTGTTGCTGTGCTCTCTGAGCCTATCATTGAGGCAGCGGCCGGTCTGCCCAATGTAAAACCGGCCGCATGACGAAGGCATCCGGTAAACGACGCACGTATTGCACTGAACAAATGGCTTACTGTGCTTCTTCGGGCATATTATACTAATCTTCTTATCGGGGTTAGTTTTCTTGCACAAGTTACCCAGTTTGTATGGGGCGGAAAACAGAACACGAGTGTTAGATTTGCCTGCAATCTTCTTAAGGTTATGCGACACTAGATGAATGTAAGGAACCACCGCTACACTCGCTGGGCGTATGAGCCCAGGCCTAAAAAGGCGTTACTGAGTTTCAACTCGAGCCACTCAAAGCTCATAAAAAGAGGCATTGCAAAAATGTGCCTCAACAATGCGCTCATCAAATCGTGTTCACATTTGCTAGACGAAAGTTTTAGGCATCAAGTGTCACGGCTGCAATCAGCCGGCTACCCCATCCATCTGATAGTGTCTGTAACAGAATGCCTACTCCGCCGGGCTAAAGGTACGCAAGATAAGTCCACCACCACAGGTTCGCCCGCCCTTAAAAAAGCGAGTGTAGCGGTGGTTCCTTACATTCATCTAGTGTCGCATAACCTTAAGAAGATTGCAGGCAAATCTAACACTCGTGTTCTGTTTTCCACCCCATATAAACTGGGTAACTTGTGCAAGAAAACTAACCCCGATAAGAAGATTAGTATAATATGCCCGAAGAAGCACAGTAAGCCATTTGCTCAGTGCAAAACGTGCGTCGTTTACCGGATTCCTTTGTCATGCGGCCGGTTTTACATTGGGCAGACCGGCCGCTGCCTCAATGATAGGCTCAGAGAGCACAGCAACAAAGTGGGCAAGACTCCCCCTGACGGGTTTTTGGCGCTACACTGCCATAAATGCACGTGCCGACCCAATTTTGAACATACTGTTGTAGTTGGCAAGAACAAGTCCGAAATCACTAGATTAGTAATCGAAGCTGAACAGATAGACTATTTTGGCGAAAGTTGTGTTAGCAAAACGTCACCATCTTTGAGCAAAAAGGAATTAGACTACCTGCGCATGTGTTAAGGCCGGTGATGCAGAAGCGGTCAATTTCGTCATAGGAGGTTTTCAACCCTGTCATGTTGTTGATTGTATTGCTGGTTTTTCATGTTATATGCTAGCGGTCACTTGAATGTCGTGTGCAAAAAAAGGTATAAAGTAGGCTTGATCAATGAAAATAAACGTTTTTTGTTGTCAGTAGCGCCAGTGTGTGTGTCTTCTTCTCTTCGTCCTTGTCTTTTCGCGCCCACATCCAAGTCCCGGCTTTCAGCAAGGTGTTGCTTTATGATGGCTGCAATGCGCCATGCCTAAAGTTTCCTAAAATTAACCAGAGGGGACTCTGGCGCTGCGATCGTTCAGCCACCATGGGAATGATGGTATGCCACCATAATGATGGGTAGTACACGGATTTGCCTAGTCTTCGTACTTGCGGGCTTCGAACGCACTTGTGGCTTTCTTTATTGCCATGTTTTGGTTTTCTTTCGGATAAAAGAATCGATCGTTGTGAACTTCGTGACCAGATTTGAATTGGTGAGGTTAAAAAGGTTAAAGTGGTGTAGTGGAACTGCTGACTTTTGCTGAACTTCGTTTTGTGACAAAGCGGATGCAGGCGACGCGGAGCCAAACGGAGCCGAAAGAATGAAGTTTAGACAAATTCGTGTACTACCCATGATTTCCATGCTGGCTGAAGCGCCATGCGTTGCAGCTCCCATAGGCACTAGCGCCAGAGTTCCCTCTAGTAAGTATTGTAGGAAACTCTATGGCGCCATGTTTGTATGCGTGTCCACAGAATGGTACTCGTATGGACGCTGAAAAAAAAATCGCGGCGGATCTTTATTTGCACCGTTTATGTGTCGTAGAGTGTGAAACAATTCATGTATTAAGGTAGAGGTTTAGAAGTAAACATGTATTATTTTATTACATTTTTATGAGAGCGAACAGCCAACATTAGCCAACATTAACCAAAGATCCTATTATGCAAATAAATGCGACGAACCGTTCATACAAGTTACTCACGTCTTTCAATGTTAATGTTGTAGTGCGTATGACGTCCTAGTGATTGTTTTGTTAGTTTGTACGTGCTGGCTGTTTTTCTCTTACATGGATCAGTGACTGCTTTTGAAATGCGAGTTTACTTTCCACATAGAATGATTAGAATAAATAAAAAAATTTAGAAATTGACCCGAAACTTAGGCCAATAAAGGCAGACGCAGAGTTAGTTACTGGTTAGAATATAGCATATTCTAACCAGTAACTAAGTGGGCATTAGCTGGGCACCAGATCCCGTATTCACGAAAACGTCTTACGCTAAAAAGCTTCGTAAGACAACATTTCAGCCAATCACGACGCGGGGCATAACATTAAGGAAGCTGGCTGACCAATGGAAAAACACACTTACAAAAGAGAAGTTTTGTGAATTCAACCCCGGTTATACACCAACTATGTACCATTTGTGCACCTGTTATAAGCCATTTCGACGGAGCTATGGCGAATAGCTTAATTCCATCGACCTTTATCTCGACAGGAGACAATTTTCTCTTCCTCACAAGAAGTTAAATAGAGCGCTGGCATTGACCCTCAGATTATTTCAGACGGGTTCGCACCCCATCCCGGCTTTATTACAACAGATTTATCCGTTGTACATTTATCCCAGTAGCTCTTGGAGGCACTGCAATGACTTCGCTAGCCCAGACCATACGCTCTGGCGTTGCCCCTCTTTATACGAGGCACGGACCAAATCAATCAGGACAAGTGGTCATCTGCTATCAAGTGCCCCGATGCCGGGGCTTAACTATGGGCTAGGGCCCACGATGCGGTGGTCGGGCTTGGCCTAACTGTCCCAACGTGGTAGTGGCCCGATGCGCGCTTAGTCGCGCACCTCAGGACTTTCAATAAGTTTTGCATCAATCCACCCATCCATCCATATCGTTGTATGTTCCAACCGCGCTTTAGCATCAGCTCTCACGCTGTTCCCCCAGGCACGCCGTCACCGTAACCTTGGTCAAGAAGCGGCTTCGCTTTTGAGTACTAACCAAGCGTGCAGTGTGTACGTTCACTTGCAGCTGCCGGTCAGGTAGCGTCTGCCGCGAAGTCTTGCTTCGCGTTGTCGGGGCACTCACGGCGTCGTGGCGTGCCGGTCGTGATCGTAGCTCTTTCTGCGCTCGCCTCGATCCAGAGCTCTGGGTTGAGAGAGAGAGAGTCACACGGTTGCTTACGCATTCACCTAAGATGACGCGAGGGCGAAAGCCATGTTCTTCTTCGTTTTCTTCTTCTTTTTCTTCTTACTCGAATTATTGTATTTATCGCGTGAAAATACGTTGCTCCGATGGGACGTCGGCCGATGGGATGTCGGCCGATAGGGAAAACGTATTTCGAAAAACATATTGTGTAGAACGGTGTCGACGAGATTGCACTGTATCACCAAAAGTGGTTCCTTGGGCGCAGTCGAAACGGACTCCGAGCTCTAAAAAACCGCTGGTTAGCTTTCTAGTGCTTGCTAGAATCAACTCTATAGCAGCCAACACGGGTGGAGAAGGGTTCTTATAGGTTGGCAATAACAGCCATGGAGTGTCCTGTGCGTTGCACTGTCCCGCATTTAGCGCTCTTCTGCCATGCTGGTGGAGATTAATCATTAACTTGGTTACAGCGCAACAGAGGACAAGGACATAAAAGGAAAACACGAAGAACCCGGCGCCGCGTGTTGTTCGTTTCCTTCCTTTTGTCGTTGTCCAGTGTTGCGCGGTAACCAAGGTCATGATGAACCCCCAACCAACTTGCCGTCTTACTAGCGGAGAGTTCGAATGGGAGAGAAGAGTTGGAGCTTGGAACCAAGGCAAACTATCGGCGTACAACGGGGGCGTAGGCAGAATTTTTTTTTCGAAAGGGGGAAGGGGTGTTCAACCACTGTTTATGCATGTTCGTACGTATGTTTGCAAGTGTGATTGTATATATACACGAAAAACTGAAAAAAAACTCGGGAACACCCCTCACCCCCTTCCAGGCTTAGCTTACACAGCTACTAGCCTATTGCCTCAGCCTTCGGCACTCTTCGCCAGCTGACTCGGTCCAAGCGAAAGCACACCACCGCTTCCATCATCTTCCTACGCAGCCGCGTCCGCGACGAATTCGCACGGCGCTGCGCGCGCCGTATGCGTTCGGCCGCACGCCTGTGTGGTGGTCAGGGAGCTCGATTCGAATCTCCGCGGCGATCGCTTCGACGCGGTTCTGCCGCCGCTGTTCGGTGCGTACTCCGCTGCCCGGCGTACGTGCGACGGCAGCACGCTGTCCGAAGCGAACGTGCCCGGCGAGGTTGTAATTACGGGCTGCCGAGCTCGAGCGTGAGCCTGCTTAGGCCTAACCCCCTCAGCCTCGGCAACTTGACCGCAATGGCGGGGTGTTTTCTTTTTTTCCTGACTACCGCGCCACCTGTTGCACGCTTCTTAACGGACGCCAGGGCACGAGCACGTTTGCGTACTTTTCGTTTGCGCACCGACGTCGCTTCTGTACACCGTGTGCGCTGTTTACTGGATGTACTTAGATGTACGCTGCTGCTTTGTTTGTAGGTGTTTTATGCCTCTATGCATCGTCAGGCCTGTGTTTCCTGCATTGGTTTGTAGGTGGCAGTGCGTGTGGCTGCCTTCCGTGCAATTACTGATGTTTTCGTTTAGAGGGAACGTTTGTCTTATTCTTTGTTTTTACGTGTTCAGTAAAGTGCTCACCGTGCAAGTTCTGCATGAGATATAGACGCGCCGCCATCTCTGACCCTTTCTCACTTACCCGCGCTATCTGTTTTACGGGCATTGCCGTGCGGCTGGAACTGAACGTGAAATGTTCAGCCCGTGCGCGGAGGAGCTCGTGATCAATTTCGTGTTTGCAAGTTGCGTCTGACTGAGCTGCCACGACTCTTACAACGGCGTAGATATGTGGATGCACGTGGGTGGGCCGGGGTAGTCGGAAGAATCAATGCTTGACTTTGATCCTTTGTCGATTCCTGTCTATTCGCTCCTCTCTGTACACATTTATGATACAGATAGAGAAGGTTTAGTTTGTGCTGTTAGTGCCACAGTGATCTCGCTCCTGTGGTTTTGCCTATCCCGAGCAATGTGCAGGAAGACGTAGCCAATCTAATCAGCTCTCTGGCAGTCTTTTCGCATCACGGGGAGCTGAATGTGTCCGAGCTGAAAGTTCTTGCGTACGAACAAGGACACCTCGAATTTACGCCGTGTACTACTTGGGCTGTAAGACACCTGACGTGCTCGTTTGTCGTGTATTCGTGTCTTCTTGTTTCATCCTGCGTTATGCTACAAGCCATCCCGCAGCGACAAAACCAACAAAGCCCATCTTCGGCATATTGAAAGGCTACCACGGATCCTCTTGTAAGACACTGTTACAACACACTGCCTCCTTGCACATGAGCGTCGGTAGGAGTTTGTTTTGGGCGGTGCAAACTCGTGTTGCATCGCGGCAGGGGTGGGGGGGTGCACTGGTTTGGCTTGGGTGGGGGGCAAGTACCCCTTTCGCACCCCCCTGCCGAAGGCCATGTCTTTATAGACTAACGCTGGCACGGGCCCTTTCCTGCGAAACGCTGCGGTGTCGACTACGTACCGTTCACGTGCTGTATACCTTGCATGTGTGAACTTTGAACCGTTTGTCAAGAAAGAGCTAAATGGCACGAGGGGAGATGATTCACAGTAGTTCGCATGCATAACGCAGCGTCGTTACAGGCGTGCGCTTAATTAACTGCCTTAATTAACCGCAGAAGGGCTCGTATGGCTTTCTGGAATGATGAGCTGTGAAGGCCAGTCTTTCGAGGTTTTTTCTTCCGTGAAAGGCCGATCGTCAAGTCTGCTCAAGGCACACTGGAGCGTCTGGCATTGACTGTCAAGCCAGAAACAGCGGCGCAAGGTCTGATCGATGGTCTCTTCATATGTCCTGCGCAGATGAATGAATCAGCCATTCCAATGCGGTAGCTATACGAATTGATAAATGCCCACACGCCGACCCACAGGTGACGTGGCATGCTAGGCGTAACTCCAGGCAAACGTTTCCCGCATTCCTTCTGTCTCAGTCTCTTATCTGTGGTTGTTCGCAGAGCAATAGGGCAGAATAAGAGGTAGAATGAAGAGTTGCTGAGGCATACCAACTCTGTTTGACAATTCGAAGCATGCCCGTGTCTTAAGTAATTTTTCTCAATAAGCTCTGTTTTAACATCGGTAAATAATTGATCCTCGAAGGACGTTTTCCTCGAATATAAAATTTCGCCATTCGAATTCCCCAGCCCCCTCGGGGGGTTTTTCTTTGGCAAGCAAGATTTTCCTAAAGTGCATTAAGTGGCTTTGTTACGTAACGTTGAGGTGATAATTACATCTGGCTACTGTTACAATGAATGTGTCGTTGAGAACGTCAAAGGCGCTCGGTAGATGCGTGCTACCTTGAAAGTACCCGTGAAGCGTAGCGCCGGCATACTCCCTTAGCAGTGTGCTCGAGTTCAGCGCGCAACATGAATGCATTGTGGATAAGTACCCGCAAGTCAACCAACAACACAGTTGCATAGAAAACGAGAAACCGCATGAACCAAACGACAACATGACGCGCTTAGTCCGTCTCTGTCCTGTGGTTCGCGCCGTTTCACGTTTTCTGTGGACATACCAACCGGCCAAAATGAGGAGTTTCTGCGGAACTTACTTTTGTTAAATAGGGCGCATATCTCTCTTAGTGAAGCCGATGGCGAACGACAATTACGGTATGGGACGATTCGCGCACCATCCATCGTTGCTTGGGCAGAAGTAAATTATAGTTGAGAAAATAGACGCTTCTCAGTGCTCACACTTAAGAACACTGAACTAATTTCAATGTTCTGTCATTGCATTACTGCATGACCTACACCGCACGAACATCGCCGAATGACGCAGGAGGGTGCCGAGGATACCCTGGACGTCGTTCCGTGGTATTTGGGTGGGCAAGTCGCACAACTGGGGATTTGACTTCAAGGACCGCTTCTCTGCAAGCGGCAAGCGTTGTCTTGTACAGCGATGCATCTTTACCACCTGCTATTCGATGTTCCGTCAGCCAGTGCGAAAACGGTGTACTATTAAGCGGCGCAGCGGCCATGTTTTCTCTTCAGGACATTTGCGAATGTGCGGATCGTCTCCTCGCGCGCTCGATTAGCCTCGGGTCCGGGCGGGGGCTAATGGCGTCATAAAAATGACTCGATACAGCGCATATCTCGAGAAAGAAGGATATATATAGAGAGAGAAATAAAGAAAGAGCAAAGGCTTCACTTAGCACACATTCTTGGATACGTATATAGCAGTTGGATTTCATTTCGGCTGTTGCTAAGCTAGCCCCTCCCAGCATATATATGCACCTCCCTCACACACTTGAGTGCAGAAGCCGAAGTCGCATTAGTAGATTCGGGGACCGATTCGGCGCCAAACCGGCCAGCATGCATGCGACGGTGCTTCGCCGCTGTTTACTCGGAAACGTTCGTCGCGCGTATATGTTGGCGGCATCGGCGTCTTGCCACGAGGCCGCAGGGAGCGCGCAGCCTCTGTTGTATGTGCCGCGTGGAATCGCGCATGTATATATGCATGCGCACGTAAAAACAGCATGGCTGCTGCAGCGCGCGTGCGCGCGCGTGAGTGTGATCGTCGCAATTGGCTCCCGTTCGCTTCGGAGAGACCTCGCCTCGAGTGTTTTCTGCACCGCGGGAGACCCGTGGACGCCGTACTTCCTCGCGTGTAACCTGCCCTCATTGCTGCAACTGTATACGCAAGGGGCTGTTGGATGGATTTACCCGATGCATCTCAATAACTTCCTTGGTTGCGTTTCGTTCGTCGAAGATCTTGTACAACGTTGCATTCGACGCTTCGTCCCGCAGGATCATTTCATCACCTCCGCCTGGCCTTAATAAAATGGAAGCATACTGTGAACTAACCTTTATCATCATCATCATTCGAGAAATATGGGAAAATAACAGGGTCAAGTCAGCGCAGCCATTTAGAACAATCTCGCAGTTCCTTTCTGTCACCCCGAACCGAAAGAATCAATGAGGGCAAAGGGGGGGGGGGGGGTTTGCTAAGTGCACGCTACCGGAATCTCCAAGTGGCGCATGCTACCGCAAAGGAAATCACCCTGACGGCTACGAACACGTCGCAGTAAATTAAATCGGCGCTCTCGAGCTTTGTGGGGGTCAACTGGCAACTTGTCCTTATCGAAATATACGGTGTCGTCTATGGCAGGGGGAGGCGTTCCGGGTTCTTCGAGGGCGCGCCTTCGTATAATTCGGGACGTCGGAGGAGCAGAAGCTTAAATCTCAATGCGATCGCAACGCTATGCGGAGCGTCGTCGGGATCTAACTATTGACCAGGTGACAGGTCAATAGCTATACGCCGCGCAGACGTCCCTATGAAGACCACGGCGCATCTGCCCTCACATACGAGATTGCCCGGTAGAGTCGCTCCGTTCGATTCACTTTGCGCTATAGACCAGAATTTCCAGCGCTCGAAGGGGGCCGCCATGTTTGGCCGACCGAGGCGCCGCGGTGCGAGCATTTGCTTGGGGGCTGCTGAAACGCGCTGGCGTACAGCGCGGTGCACCACGTTTGTGGCTCTCAGTAGCGGGCGTTGGCAGATTCGCGAGCGCTGCAGCCGCTCAGTCTTCTCTGAATGTCGGAACGTGCATCTTCTTTCATGCGACAACATTTTCGAACACTGGAATTGTGCCAGGGAGCTTGCCAAACATCGCGAGAACGTTCAGCAACATCGTCACGAAAGTTTGAATAGTTGCAACGCCGTGCAGTTGTCCACTCTCTCTTTTTTTTTTAGAACTGTATCATATCAAGAAACGTTTTAAACTTACGCATTTGCGTATGATAACGGCCAGATGAAGCCTAGTAAGCTGTATCTTCTTTCTTTTCCTGAAAGGCAGCAGCGACAGATATTTTCATGCCGCGCTACCGTCCGACTTTGTGCTGCACGATGGCTGTTTTGTGCTCTCTCGCAAAGTGCAACGGGATGAATTTAATTAGGTGATTATTTCAGTTTTTAACGCAGAACGCTGTAGCGGAGATTACGTGCGGCTTCTTTAATTACTGCGAAAGGATGGCCTGGCGTAGTGTCCGAAGCCTCTTGTAGCAAAGCTAGACGCAGCGCGCATGCCGGCCCCCAACCTCTGTGTTCTTAAAGAGCAGTCTGCAAGAACACCCCGTCGCACAGGCGCTTTGAATCACTATCAAAACAGACGAAGATTACGTTTGAGTCCGATATTGATTGAGTTCGATCCTGACCAAGCGGCGCACACGCGTGCGCTTTCTGTCGCGACGTGCCTCGTTCAGGATATACTTAACTGCAAATGAAGGATCGCCCCTGCAATGACAAGATCCCTGTCACACGGGCCCTTTCGATCACAATTGAGCCGGATCAGGATTTAGCGCCTCGACCTTCCTTTGCTGTCACAGTAAAAATTTGTTGTTATGAAACCACAGGTCGACATGCCTCGCGGCTGTGAGGTTCAAAATACATATGTTCTATAGACATGAAGTTGTAAAAAGTGAAACAGTTCGTTACATCGAGGTTTACCTGCGCCTTTTTTGAACAAATTTACAACCAAGGTGGCCGCATTTTGATTTCAGAAGCAAGATTAAACAACCGCTTGTTAAAATTTCTGTGCATGTTAATAACTGAAGCTTGTTTCCTCTCGGCAGCTGCGGTGGCGCCTGTAAGTCTTCAGGCAAAATTAAGAGACATTTGGTAATTGGCTCGCAGTGTGCAAAATATCTGATGAATACTGTCTTTCTCATTTCAAGATTCGTCGTTGTCGTTCTAGTAATTCAGTTTATTTTTTTTTTTTTCATCCAGCAGGTGGTCCTGTTTTAACCCATACACTTGCAGTGCAGCCGTTTGAATAGGTAGAAAATATGGCCTCCTGAGCAAACGCACCAGCTCACTTATTACTTATCGAAATCAAGGGCCTTGAAAACGTCTAGAATACACGCTCCACAAACACAAGCCGCTCGTGTTCCCGTGAACGTCGCAGGTCTGTTGCATCAGCCGCTTCCTTTTTCTCTCGTTGTTCGGCACCCAACGACGGCGCAGTGTCACCCGGACGAATTTTTATACATTGCACTGCCGTTCCTAGTACGCGGCAAGCAAGCAACTAAGACTGCAACTTTCTAACAGCTCTGAAAGCACTGACACAAGCGAACACGCGACGCAAGCGCGGCTATCACCTCCCGCCATCAGCAGCCCCCGCCGTCGTCTGCACCACCAGGCGGCGCCTGGTGTCGAGAGTAGCGGCGCGGCTGACACTCGCGCTACGAGGCTAAGAAAAATCTGGTCTATAGTGCGTTGTCGTATCGTCCTTTTGTGACCTCTCTCCGGGCTAATACGCATGTACGACCTCCGGTGTACACGTGTCGGGCAGAATTTGTGTGTGGGCACGGAACGAATGCCAACCTCCGTACCGCGGCGAAACGATTATCAACGCGAAACGCGCGACCCGAAGCTGGTGGTCCGGGCCTCCAGAGGGCGCCAGGTGCAGGCTTAAAGGAAGGGAAGAGGCAAGCCAGCGCACGAGTAAACAAGCAAGCAAAAAGCAAACAGCATGGGTTGAGGTCGTACCTTGTGATTCGACACTGCATGTGTGCTATAGAGTGCGCGTGCCACTATAGGATGTACGGCCCTTCCATGACACGCATGTGCGTGCGCACTGTCGTCTTGCGTCGTGCTCACGCGGCTATAGTTATGGTCTGCATTCGTTAAATCTGTGCAGCATTACCAGAGCTACGTGGCTCAAGCTCTGCCAAGGCATCAGCTCCCTACGCTGTAGTATTGTGATTACGGGGCTCAGCTGCTGAAATGAAAGTCACGGGTTCGACCCCTGCTGCGGCGGTCGAATTTCGATGGAGGCGAAATGGTGGAGGCCCGTGTACTGTGCGACGTCAGTGCACGTTAAAGAACACCAGATGGTTGAAATTTCCGGAGCCCTCCACTACGGCGTGACTCATAACCATGTGGTTTCGGCACACGTAAAACCTCACAAATTGTTAATATTAATGCGTCGACACGATGTCCACATTCTCTGGAAACACAACCTCTATCTGATCTGATGTAACTGTTCTTTTTCTGTTGCTTTGCAAGAAAAAGTTCCCACTATGACTATGAAGGCATTGGATAAGTGGGTGATTAAAAGGCGGTGCTTTCTATTGAATTCGAGCTGCTTTGATTGCTCGAAGATGCACAGTTTCATGAATCAACGGCACTGTATACACACGAACGCTCGGCGCCATCGTGTCCGCAACAATTCTTAGTCGAACCAATGACGATAGAACCAATGTCGATGGAACGGAAATGTGAAAGACGAATGACGAGCGCTAATATCCAACTCGCACTTGACTTTTAATTTGGAACTGGATGGCTTGACACACTGCAGGGGTATTAGAAGGCATAAGGTATATGGTCGAGGCTGGCGCTATAAGCAGTTAAATCGACAGGGGCTTCGCAGCGGATGCAAAAATGAAAATGAAGCGATGGCCTGCTTCACACAACAGCGTGCCTATTGTCTCTTGAAAGAATTGCTTGCTGGGCTAGTTGGTACATAATGATAAACTTCAGAGCGCTAATTAGGTATGGAACATACAAGAACACACACAATTGTATGCTGTGTCTTGCTGCTGTATGCTGTGTCTTGCTGTGTCTTGCTGCTGTGTCTTGCGCTGTGTGTCCTGCGCTTGTCCTGTGCTGTGTGTGTTCTCCCGTTTCCCGTACCTATAATTTGCGCTCTGCAGTTTACCATTGTGTATCCTTTGTCCGCGGCTTTCCAGAGATAAAGCGGGAGGTTAACGCTTCTTGGAATTCAACATCGGGGGTTTTCGGCCGCCATTGTCAAAAACCCGCATGTTCATAACCCTGCGCTTCAAACAATGACGGGACAGGTCCGGCTGAGTGGAAGCACGGGGCAACTTGGCGCCTCTCATAGATAACTAGGAAAAGATAGTGACAATGATGATGATTTGCCTCTGCGCCTAACGGTCACTGCATGCCGACATACCTTATCGCACCTCCTACAATGCTGCACTGTTCTACAGGCAGGTGGGAGGAGGGAGGGTATGTGCTTTCCGTTCGTGTCTCGCGACGGGTGCTTACGGCCACGCGCGCCGTGGAGTCGCGTCGTCGTCGTCGTTTCGCGTGATTGGCTCCGAATGACGAGAATAACTCAATTACGCACGAACAAACACAAAAAATGTGCACGCTCACGCGGGCTTTGGTTGGTCGGTATAGCGTGTGTGTGTTGTAGTAGCCGCTCCTCGGCTCGGACGTTTCGTCCATCCGGGTTCAGCGCACGCCGGACTCGTTCCGTTCCTGGCTCGCGCTCGTATAATTCGCGCATTAGACGCGTGAACCCCCTCACCCCCCCCCCCCTCACTTGCGCCACAGTGGCTTCTCCAAGCAAGACTGAATGGCGTGGTGGTATCTTCTTGCTGTCCATTACCGATAAGCTAGGCGTAAGCATACACTCACGCACGAAATTAGACGACTTCCTTGCGAGAGAGCTTCGCTTCCAGGGAATTCTTACTGTGTATGGACTATTTTAAGGCGAAAGCCTTCGATGCCTCATCAAACGCGAAATCTGACCGTCGGCGGCGTTCCGCTTCAGCGGCGTCAACACGAGTCATGCAAAAAATCACCGTCACGTGATGACGTCACAATATGACGTCATCGTGACGCCACATAACGTTACTTCACACGATGACTTCGTCGAATGAACCCGTCGCTTGGGCTAAGGTGGGCCGACCCCAGAGGCAGTGCAAAACGAGGTTTTTTAACATAACACATGTACTGGTTACAAAAAACACGCTTTTGGGACCCAACAAATTTGTTAAAGGGTCCCTACCGAAGTTAGCTCTAGTAAAAAACATCGATAGCAGCAGTTATTATACACATTGTAATAAGATCGAACAGAAGTGTCTGAGTTAAGTATAGCAAACAAGTATAGTACAAAAGAAAATTTCACACAAATTACAAATTTTTCGAGGCAATGCTTAATATAAAAGGCATCTTAGGAGGGAAAAAAAGGGAGGGAAAAAGGTAACTGTGAGCAAGTGTGCTATGGATTGTCAATAAGGGAGTGCTTTAGATTTCTTAGAAATGTTTTCAAATTTGTTATACTGGTTAGGTTACAATCGAGTTTATTCCAAAGAGATGTACCCTTAAAGTTTAGTGTAGAGCGACCGTAATTAGTATTTACCTTAGACAGAATAAGACGACGACGCGATACATTCACAGCAGTGCGATGTGAGTGGTGAAGCGAGACTGTTGTCAAGACGAGTTTTTCGCGCTCAAGACGAGTTTCCGCATAGGAGGTCACAAGACGAGGTGAAGTGCAGAAGTCTTTCAGTGCCTCCGATCCTGGAGACAGTGCAAAACCACGTTAGCTGCAGAAAGCTTTCGGAGAGGTGTTGCGACTGGTAGTTTTGGAATGCCTCACTACAACGTAATGAAACGCACTTGGCCCTCAAGTGAATATTGAAAATCTTGCTTAATTGATCTTAATCAACCACTTAAGCTCACCCTATGGAGGGGCACATGATGGCAAACCATATGTTGTTTGTTTCATTCAGTTGCGGTTAATCACTTTCTATTTTCAAATATATTTTTTTTTTAGTTACGTGAAACACACTGTATAGTCAGTGTAGAGTAATGGGTCAATCGGCCAGTTCCCTCCCGATTAACGGAGGCGTCGTCTTGAGCAGCGAAATAAATATTTATTCGCCAAAAATTTCAGGAGGGGTCCTCCCTTCGTCAGGGCTTGCGTAATCCCTGACGACGGGATGACTTCAAGTGATCGACGTCAGTTGACGATGTTATCACATGACGTCATCGTATGACGACACGATGAAGCAACATCATGACGCTATCACTCACACGGAGGAGGTCACGTGGTACTATTTACAGTTACGCTGTAATTAAGGACCATGCAGCGTGCGACTGAACGAAAAATGATGCGTGTAACATTATGAGATAGGAAGAAAGTAGACTGGAGCAGATAACAAACACGGTAGCTGATATCCAATTGTTGGATAAGAGTAAAAAGTCGCGGGTCACGTGATGTGTATGGTAGATAATCGCTGCATGGTATGTGGGAACCCCACAGAATTTTTCCATGGGATGGCAAGCGCAGGTGAATCCGGCGGAGAGGTGGGGTGATTTAATTAAGAAGTTCGCACGAACGAAGTGGTATCATGCTACGCGCAATTGAAGGTGAATTGGATATCATTGGGAGAGGCCCTTCGTCATGCAGTGGCTGATTATATGTATTTTCATAATCGATATGAGACCATCGTGGCCGTGAATCGAGAATTGAAACCGCACCCTCCCGTTCATCTACGCCACACCTCAGTCGCTAAACGACCGCGGCTCGCACTGAACATTCTGGAGCTGCGCCCATGTTCACATTGAGTGATCACATAGACATAGGCAAGTTGACATTGACATCACTTAATTTCGACAAATTGGACAACGGTAAATTTACTCCACACCTTTAGGCCTGCTTAACTTTTTACTGCCTAATTCGGAATACACAACAGCGGCCACTCGTAAATTATTGATAAAGTGTCTACACGTGGCCGAGCTGTGTGCCTCGGACGAGCTTTAAGATTATGTACATTATGTAAATACATTATCTACAGGGTCGACCGTATCTAATGTGAACGCCTGATTAGTATACAAGCCTGCAAAAGTAGAATGTTTATTCTACTTCGCATTGGAAATGTCCCGTTATATGACGTGCAATCGCGCTGTCGACAAACACAATAACTTTTCGTATTATGTATTAAACATCAGCTTCTATGAGGGCTTGAATACTAATGTGGCATTCACCTCAGATGTGGACGGCCCTGTACATTATGTACAAAATTATGTAGTTCCCTACGTCCCCTCTACCTCCGCGGTGCCTCGTGCGGCGGTATTTTTACGATTCAATTCCTCAGGTCTTCAAGTATGTATGAGTAATCTGTCGGCTGGGTTGCTTGATGGCAAACGAAATAAAGGGAAAATAAAAAACAACCCTCGTGTATAATGAGATATTCCCAATGCAAGTTGGTAATGTCGAACTTTAAATTCGGAATGAATATCAAGTAGTCATGGCGCAAGCGGAGATTTAGTGCGTCATGCCTGGCCATGCACGCCTGGGCAGAACGCCAGGCATGCTAAGAAGCTGTGGCATTGTATGCCTTTTCCGCTAATTTTTCCGTATTTCTTCTTTCTTTTTTTTTCAGTTGCTTATTTTCCGACTGCTAAAAGCGGCGCTGGAACTTCGTGCTACATGTCAAGTAGGTACACTCAACGCTTTGTATATACTCAGCACACGGTGGCTCACTCGCATGGCGTTCTGGTGCAGATCACTATGGGTCGTGGGTTCGATTCCTGGCCGAAGTGCTGGTACTTCGGCGGGCAAACAGTCACTTGAGTATACGTGCGCGTTCATAGCGCGCCTTACAGAGCATGTATACAGCCGTCATGTTGCTCTTATAGATTTTAACGGAAGACTAAAAGAGGAAAGAATATTTCGCTTGTATAAATTACTTTTTCGCAATACCAAGAGGAGCGGAAAAGCTTCAATATCGCGGGAAGTGGCTTGGCGAGAAAATACACGGTGCGACGCCACATTGGTGCCTGCTGGAGTTCAGGTCCGAAATCAACCATTGGCTTTCAGTTTTCTTTGTGATAATTGACCTGCGATCGCGAAAGTAATGACAATACAACAATCAAGGAACAATTCGTTACTATATAAGCTTAGTGTCTGACTTTATAGTGCCTCTCTAGCACTGCTATCTTGTTTTGATTCGACACTTAATGCGTTTGAACGTTGTGTGTAAAGACAGTCAAGTCACTTATTTTAGACAGACGTGTCCAGAAGCACGTGCACACTTTTTTCGCTTCAGCGGTGGATGAAGAGCATAAAATTTCAAAGCACCAGAGTCATGTCATGTTCTAACGTTAGTAACGTGCATGTCATAGTCATGTGCTTCGTCCTGATAATGACGACAGTATGTATACATGCGGGAGCTTGTCGGAAGATCCCGCTTTTTTCGCCAGATTAATGAACGTACGTGCCGGGCGCGCAGCACTTATTGTGTAACCTCTAAGCACGTGTTGAATGTATACACTTTAATTCCAACCTGAAAACCGATGTATCACTGCAAGGCTACTGACTATAGCGTGTCGCGAAGAGCAAGTAATAGTTTTAGAGACATGGCAGGCTATATATGTATAGCCTTGGCGAAGCCCCGTATCCGACAACCAGATCGCCGAGCAACGATAAGTCTTTCGATGCTACTTTTCATCTTCCGGGGGCACGAGTTATGATTCATGATCTATAGCAGCTATAGTGCCCCCGAAGTCAATAGCTGTACCCGCTTAAAAACGTCCTTGTGCACGTTATCAGCGGAATTGCCAGGTTATACATAAATTGCACCCGCTGCGTTGGCGAGACGCTTAACCGCCGGCGAGAGTGGGAGTTTCATTTATCAAAACCAAGCGTTTCAGTACGAGGTCTTGGTTTGGCTGCGTACGGGCTGCCGGTCCATAACGATGCAGATGAGTCTTGGAAGCCGGAGTGCTTTAGTCGAATCGTTTATTACACTTTAAAAGTATGCAACTTTGAATGTCGCATATCTCGCATGCGTCGTTCGCGCGCAAGTAACTTCCTGTATGGCCAGCGCGCTTTCTAGTCCTCTTTGGAAAGTGCCGCCGTTTTGCCCTTGCCGCCACCGTCATTCCATGCGCGTCGCGATAGTTGCGTGCAGCGTTCCGGGAAGGCATGCCAGACGTGCTAATGCGGTCACCAGAGAGTTTCTGGACTTGCGATGTATATAGTGCTTCGTAGCTATTGGCGGCGATTTCGCGTATGCACGTTATTTCTGTTTAATGTTTAAGGTTTGCAAAGGTCGCCAAGTTGAGTCTGGTCCTTCCTCATTCTAACTAGCTCTAATTACCGTCGGACACTTAACAGCTACTGCTATAGTCCGAGTCATCGAATTAAACGCGACCAGACGTCATAGAAGCCCTTGAATAACTACATTTCAGCCTTAACGTGCTTGAAGTGTAGCCAATGTCCTATCAATGTCATCAGGTACGGATGCTGATGACACTGCAGACGAAATGTCCCTCAAACTGCGTCCACAGATGTGAAAGACGTTACTGAATAGGGCAAGATTCTTTCAGAAACTTTAGAACGTGACGCATACCTTCATGAACACCGGGGTAGCTTTCCTAAACGCCAGATCCCTTCATGCCAATACGAAGTTGCCCGTATAACGGACTTTTAGGCCTAAGGATTTCAATTGTGCGCACGTTCTGAACTACTGGCTACATGTATAAGTCCATGGATGGAACCGGAAGGATTTATATTGTAGGAAAGAAGGCTCACATACGTATAGCGACATTCGATGAAGCGTTCATGATTTGAATAGAATATGACTGCGCGTGTTTTGCGGTATCGTCTGCTTACGATTCGTTGGAACAGATGGCGCTGCTGCTGCTACCGCTGTAGAACGCAACGTGTTTGATTGCCCATATTATGAATTGACCACATTGTGGATTGGACCATATCGTACTCACGCTGGTATTGTACGCGGACTGACGCTGGGATTTGATGTACAGTACTACCGTCCATTGCTAAAGGGAACAGCTCGAATGCGCACCTTTCATATTGGCGAAAGTGGATGTGAAACATTGTTTGTACGCGGCACTAGTCTGTCAAAAGGAGTCATGACTGTGAACAGTCTTGTGCAAATCTAAGCCACTATGCTTTTGCAAGAGAGCGAAATCCGGACATGCCCCACAAGAAAGGGTTCTTTTTAGGAGTTGACACGTCGGTACGCTTGCACTGACATGCGCGCGTACGTCCTGACTGACCACAGTGTGGTCGAACCATGGCGTCCGTGGTGGAACACTACACGCAGAAGGTTGCGAGTGCAGCACGCTTTTATCGGCGAACGACGCCGTGTTCAGAAAGCTCGGTCTCGTGTGACGCTGCCGAGGAAAATGGGAGGGGGAGGGGGGTGTAGGTAGCACCTTGAGCGATTTTTTACGGCTTCGTGATAAAGTGTTTTTCATGCCCGGAGGTTGTCGCAATCGTCGGCTTTTACGAACGTCGTCAATTTCGAGCTTATATAGAAAAGCGGCTGTGGGAGGGCGGGGGGGGGGGGGGGAGGGGGTTGAAGCGAAAGGAACAAATCAACAAACGGATTACGCGGTAGTAGCTGCGGCTGTATATAAGACGAAATCGTGAGAACCGGATCGGACAATCTGAGCTCTGATTAACGAGGCGTTTTTACGGCTCTGCTAAGGATTGCCCCGCTGTCGGCGAGCGGCGCCGTTTTCTATATACGTTCTTTTTTTCTCCCCTATTGGTTTCCTGGTTGGTTCTCTCGTTTCTCTTGCTGTCCTTACCGCGCATGGCACACGCGTGTCGTCTCCGAAGATGCGAGCCGTACGTTAAGAGGCTTGAAAAATGTTCCAGACACCGCAGCGAGACGGCTTTCAACAGGATTCGTGAGAGCCGCAGTATCAGATCGCACCCCGCGCGCTTTTGCTTGGTGCCTATAGCCTCTTTGGGCAGTGTTTAATGCCCGCGTTCCTGTTCTGATGCATTCGAGACGATCAGGCTTTTCTACGCTGGCGCGCCTTTGCTGGCCGTTCCCGCTTGGAAGCTCAGTGGATTTGACGGCCTCCTCTCTCGTTTTTCTTTTTGCCGGCATGTTATGCTGGAGATCGTCTTGCATGGGACCTTGTTGCGAAGCGCATGGTGCGTTTATGAGGTGGTGCTTTTTGTAACTCGTAGACTTCATCAAGAACCTTTGCAGTGCTTTATTCACTGGTCGTGAATTTAGTATCTGCAGTCGTCCACACAGTGTTCTGGGATGGCGAAGCAATTTATATCGGCATGTCAAAAGCGTGTCTCTTAGTGAGGCGAAAGCCTTGTACGTCTCATCGAGTCAGGAAATTTCGAGATTTGACGAGATCTGATGAGACGTCGCGAGACGGCAGCGCCAGCACGAATTATCCAGCAAAAAGGAAACAAAAAAAATAAAAGTCGGGCAAAAGTCATGGGACACTATGTGGGCCGACGGCGTACCGAAAGTCCCATTGCCTCAATTTAACCTGACGTCATCAATGACGCCACAGATAGCCAACATGTCTGGCATCATCACGATGTCATAACACGTCGTCATGTGTCGACATCATAACACGACGTCCTCGCTTGGTCAAATGCAGGACGATCACGGAGGCAGTGCAAAACCATGCGAGGTGCCGAGAGCGTGCAGTGCCTCACATCCCGGAGGCAGTTAGATGCAGAACGCTTTGCATAGGGGTGGGAGGGAGGATCAGTACAATTAACTGAGGAAAAAAAAAGCAGTAGAAAAAAAAGGTAGCTTTCGCTTTCGAGTCGTCTTAGGCGAATGCATACCGTGCGAGTATTTGGGACAATCAGCAAACTTGACGGTTCGTCGCATTACGCCAATCCTGCAGGGACGTCGGGCCTAAGGACTATATCCTGCTCAGGCAGGAAGTTACGTGTGGTCAGCGCACAGTAGGAAGCTTAAGCTTAACGTATCGCAGCAAGAACGTGCGTTAAGTACAGGTTGCCAGAGCTGAAAGAGGAGAGGTGACACATGCCTGTTCGACTGACCAGTAGAATCACAGAGAATCGCATTACGACCACTGACTTAAATACATAATATAGCGAAACAAAAACAAGGACAGAGAAAGAAGCACACAGGACGACCGCTAGTTTTTAACTGAAAATTTTACTCTGGACACGTGACATGTAAAGTGTAAAACAACATCTAATCTGATGGAAACGTCACCATTCTGCCTTCGCATCAAGCTGCACGTGCCAAGCTACGCGTCGCGGTCGTCCTGTGTGCATCTTTCTCTGTCCTTGTTTTTGTTCCGCTATATTATGTATTTAAGTCAAGACCAACTAGCCCAAATTTCAGCTTTAACGACCACTGAACTTACGCTGTGGCTGTTCTTGCCCAGGCAAACGATGCAGCCGAGGATTTTATAGCGTTTTCGCATTTTTGCTAGAATTCTTTCCCCTTTATTATATCGCGGCCTGTGCGGGGGCCGGGATTCCAACCCGCCACTTCGTGCTCAGCTGCGAGCTACGCTAATGTCACTTGATACCTGCGTCACACAGGCACTTTTGAAAGGCCGTCCAGTCGATGACAATTGAAACGCCACAACTCTATCAACTCCGTGGAGTTCTCTGTTAGTGCGAGGATGCTTCTTATACAAGTACGTGCCCCACCACGCTGGTCACGCAATTGCTTTGGGCGGAATTTTGCAACAAAGGGGATGGGAGGTAGGAAATAGATAGCCGCGACCGTCCGGTGCCGTTCTTTTTTCCATTCCCTTTAAGTATAAGGCAGGCTCGTTGAGAATATAGAATAGTATATGCCTATATATATCGACGCTCAGCCACTTCGCGCAACGCAATCCTCCTCGTGAAATCCCACCCCAGAGTCCGTCTCCGCACTGCGAATCGCACATCTCACTCAATTATACTTTGCACGGAGGAATTGTCCTGTGCAGTGGATCGTGATTGTCCTACCGATGACACGTCGTTATCCTTGACACGTGTGTGTTGGTTTTGCGAGAAGAAGAAAGAAAGGAAAGGACACGTGCCTCCAGGATGGTCTATAAAAACGAGCGCCGAGTTCCGAATCGATCCAAGTGAACCTTGTCGCGTCACGCTGCACAGAGAAAATAAACGAAAGAAAAAACAAAGCATTCTTCCAAGCCAGCATTTCCGACACATGGCTCGATTTGCAAAGCTTGCCCTGCAAAAATCTTTCGGAGATCGCTCGATACCGATTTCAAAATACCTTGACCTCGGCCCTTATCGAAACAAGAGGGGACATTTGCAGCGCAGAAAGCTAATTGCTGCCAGCTCAAACGAGAGTACGATAGACGTCTCACTCTGAGAGGGAAAAGGAGTTAGAAAAGTAAAAAGTAAGCGAAGATGAACAAATTGGATCATCGCGCTTGCGGCGTCGTGTTGGAGGAGGAAAACCTTTTTTCGATGCTTCGCTGCGACTCTCGCGCTTCGAGAAGGGAGATTGAAGGGCGAGATAGAGAAGCGTCGTGAGGCAAATGAATGAAACAGCAGCATCTACGCCGGCCATATGTAAATACTTCGCACGTCGTTGCCGGCTTGTCCTCGTTTTAGTTGCCTTCCTTTATAAGTTCATTACTTGTATATTTATATATATATTTTGTTGTTTTTGCACTCGCCTCGAAGAGCACGCGGTGCCTATTTTTATCGCAGCCGGATTGTTATAATAGCGCCATTTTATGCGCCGGTAGTTTGAAGGTCTCTGCTTCTTATGCATAGAGCAAAGAAGACTCATATGTTGACGTGTATTGCTAAACTGTAGGGTGTTGTGACACGTTTAATCGATTCTGTAACACAACAACCAAAAGTTGAATATGAAACGCGAGCGTCGTTATAGCCACTATCGCCACCATAGCAGTTATGACATGCGCTGCTGAGGACAAGGGTGCGAGTTCGATCCCCTTCATCCCCACTGGTACTTTTCATTACGGAGTGCTTCGCTGTCCACGGTGCAGTACCTTCCTGTGAATATCAGTTTTGCCCGGATGAGGCCAACTGTAGGTCGGCATTTTTTTTTTTGTCCCGTGTAATGGACTGAGGATCCATAACAGTAGGACAATTTTGACTGCGCTATAGTTGCTCGCGGCACACACGTTCGACCGATAGAACTGCACATCTCAGCGGCGTGCTTTGACAGTCTACTGTACTGTACTGTACTGTACTGTACTGTACGGTCGTGCTGAACGGTAGCACTAAAGAAAACCTCAATATCAGAACTATTAAAGAACCCATCTGTTATAGCTAACGGCTCGACAAGTCTAAAAATATCACCGTCAACTATAGTTGTGAGCCTCGTGAGTCGTGCATATAGTGCCCCCTGTGTTGGCACCGATGCTCCGCCATCGCTAAGGCCTGTTTTTTTTTTTCTTTCTGCGCCCGCAGGAATTTTTCTCACGCTGTTCGGCCAGGTTTCACCCCCTTTTCCTCGCCACTCTGCTGGATTTCCGCCAGAACGCTCTTAGCGCACTGGCGTGGCTCGGACGCCTACAGTTACCGTGTTTCCTCGAGCCGAACGTGCTGTCAGTATCTCAAGTGTTCACTGAGATTGAACGTACTAACGGCGGGACACTGAACAAAGAATGAGAAGGACGCGGCAATGAAGTGACATTGTTAGCACATACAATACAACGAAACAAAAAATCACGGCATATCTACGAAGTGAATGATGATTGAGGAGCTGGCTCGGAGATAATCGGGTAAACCGTGAATGCTCCGTACAATCCCTCTACTGTCATATAAAGACGTCACACGTTGTTATACAGTCGAAACCCGCGATAACGAAATCCCGAGAGAACGAAATTCTCACCGCAACGAAATATTCTCGGAGCACCGGCGAACGCCCATAGGAGTCAACTGCATTTCGTAACTCGCGACTACGAAAGATATTCATACCGCAGTCCCTCATTAACGAAATTTTTGAAACACGAGTGTGCAAATAATCTACTGTCGCAACATTAACTACATTCGAAAACTGCTGAAGTGCATTCATGCTACACTTAAATTGTGCAAAACTATCGCCACAGCACACTTGAGAAGCAGCCGCCATCATTGTTTACAAAAAAAAAAACAAAACAGAAAACTGGCGACAATGGTGATGATAATGGCTTGCCGAAACACCTGCTCGTTATCGCGGGCTACGTAGCCAAATCCACATTCCTGATGGAGTTTCGTTCGTTGACATGGCTCTGTGCTTGGATTTGTCGGCTTTGCGCGCACATGGTCGCGTGTGTGGAGCCATTTGTGGAGCGTTCGCTTGGCCGCTTGGTTCAACGTGAACTGTGTGTTGCGATTGCTTCGTCCAATTTCGCTGCCTCCAACGAAAAAGCGGAAGTTCATCACGCTGTAAGATAAGGCTGCAATCATGAGTGAGGTGGAAAAGGACAGGGAGAAAAATCGTGCAGCTTGCTGTCCACGATTCTGCGCTGATCCAGCGGAGCCGGAAGGAGGTTCGCCTGTAGGCACACTTGATGACGGCTACTGGTGACAGCGCAGTGCCGCCGTCACTGACCAGTGCATGGGGCGAACTTTGTGCCGTGGCAAACGTGATTCCCGATCGGGAGGCATGAAATTGCTGCATGGTAAGGCCCGCCAAAACAAACTTACTGACTTTTGGAAATAAAATGTGTTTTTTTTTTGTAAATTCCATGTCTTTTCTGCCGCATTCTCGCGCCAACGAAATTCCCGCAAGAGCGAAACGCCGATTTCCCCGCCGATTTCGTTGTTGCGGGTTTCAACAGTAGCGATTGTGGTCAGGTTGTTGCCGAACCACAAGCGGTCGCAGACCTTGCAGCTGCGGCCGAACGTGTGGTTTAGGAAATCGCGCTTGAAGCGCTTGTCGGCGCCACCAACTTCAGGTATACCGACCGCTTTCGGCGCTTGGCCGCTGCATCCCGCGCCCGTACCTCTTCGAGGTTCTCTTGCCGCCACTTCTGCGCTGCTTCGGCTTCGCGGGCTTGTATCTCAGGGTCCGCACGACGCTGACGTCTCTTGGGGCCTCACGATCTCTCACCGCAGGGTCTTGGCGGCGAGCCCACGCTGATGCTGCCTTGTGAGCCCTCCGCTCCGCCGCCTTGTCTTCTTCGTTCATGGCATTAGTATCGAAACGCACCGCCGGAGTGGAGCGAGCGCCGCATGCTACAGTTGGCTATGCTATATGTGGTTTTGCCTGTGTTATTATCCTCATCAAGGCGCTCGAAGAACAAGAGGAAGCTGCTGCTCACAAGGAAAGCAAGCGCTCTTTCAGTGAGTTATTCTCTTAATTTTCATTCATGATAGTGACAGTTAATTGGCTATTATCTTACGCATACTTATGTTCCGATGTCATACGTATCAAACATAACTCATAACTTGCACCAGAACTTTGGATTTCGTTCCAGTTTTACTTTTTACAAGTGTTCTTCTGAATATTCGTGAGGTCTGCTCGACCGGAAGTGCTTGCAAGAGAAAAAAGCGTGTCACTCGGTGCTCGTGCCACACACACACACACACACACACACACACACACACACACACACACACACACACACACACACACACACACACACACACACACACACACACACACACACACACACACACACACACACACACACACACACACACACACGTGTGTTTGTGTGCGTTGGATGGACGGACGGACGTGTGCGCGCGTATTTTTGGATTGCAATAGTGCCTGGTTATTAAATTTGAATAAGTTTGGTACACCGGCGTGTTTCAATCCATACCGCAGACACAGGAACGCCGTAATGGGCCTGGCAAAGGCGCTTTCTTGAAAGGTCGCCAGTCGCATCTGCGAGAAAAAGAAGAAAACGCTGTTGCGAGCCGGCAATGAAATCGCAAGCGCCCGTCTAGCAACAACGCCAACCGTCGCCTCGTTGGCCAATGGCACTTCAGAATCGCCAACTGCGGGAGGCATCTAGACTGCGGACGGGACGTCCGGAACGAAGACACGGTTGCTTGAAATGCAGAGAGAGAGAGAGAGAGAGACAGAGATATTGGCAGGGGCGTTCGCGTTTACCATACGCTCGCACGCGCTAGGCGTGCAGCGCGTCGTTTACTCCCTGTCCCGCATCCTTCCCTTACTTAACATATATTCCTGATTAGCTCGCGTCTCGTGCTCATCAATAAAGCTGACAAAGCGCGAGTTCCTTGAAGAGAGAAAAATAGCCTCGAGGAGCTCTTCTTCCTCATTTTCGAAGAGCGTGTTTCTTCCTCACGCGCGTCGCGTCATGGCGCCTTTTATTTTATTTTTTTTCTCTCCAATTTACGAGACCACGATGAGTTGGCGGCAGGAAATAGGCTGCTCGCGTGACGAAACTGAAGTCGAAGCGAATGAGGCTCTGACAGGCGACGAAGCGTGCTGATGCAAACGGAAGGACGCTGAAGAAGAATTCAGAGGAGAGAAAGAAAGAATCAACAGAAAAAAGAAACAAGCGGCTCGCGAAAATCAAACGGAATGGGTTGTAGGATGACGGAGGTCGTCCTTCGATCTCCTTCCTTGTTGCATGCCGAACAAGAAACGCGTGAAACACTCCCGTCGCTCACACCGGCGCTCACTCACTAGCTGCCAAAGAATGCATGTGTACTGCCTGCTGGAATAATTCTCTGGCCAAGGTGCTCACGATGGTCGCGTGACCACCGACGTCACGCGCGTCCGAGCCAAGCATTGGCAACGTTAATTGGCGGTCACCGGCTGACGGCACATAAAATAATTTCTGTCACGGGTATTATGACGTTTTTATTGGCACGTATATAGCAAGAATCGGAATGTGGGGAAGGCCAAATATTCAACGTTCTCGTTAAGGCGAAAGCCTTAGATGCCTCATAAAACGCGAAAATCGACCGTCGGCGTCCCGCGTCGGCAGCGTCAACACGAGTGATGCAAAAAATCATGTGAAGACGTCAACATATCTCGTCATCATGACGTCACAATGGCGTCATCGTGACGCCAAAGAACGTAACGTGACGGTCACATGATGGCCTCATCACGCGACATCGTCTCTTGTTCAAGGGTGGGCCGATCACGGAGGCAGTGCAAAACCACGTTAGGTGCAGAAAGCTTTCGGAGAGGGCCGACGTCGACTGAGAAGAAAAAGGACACGGCTTTCGTGTTAGGCAAATGCATAAAAGGGACCCTGTGAGTTTTTTTGAAATCGACGTTGAGCCAAGTTTTCTTGAAACGTGTCGAATAAATTTTGAGCAGCGAGGTATGATGAGGACGAATGATCGTAGTAAGCAAGACATAGTGGCGGTTAGCTTTCGTGCCTTTCATCTACATCATTTCAGCTTGCTGGTGTGTGTAGTCGAGGGCCTGCTGTACCCTTTATCTAGTTATTACATGAACAAATGGCAACATTAAGAATCAAGATGGCGGCGCATAAACTCATCCGTGGATGTACTCTATAGCGCACGATAAGCTGTGCTGCAGAATTTCACGCGTAAGAATCGCCACGTACCCTTTATATAACTGGACGGCTAGTCTAAATCGCGCCAGAAGATGAGATGTAATAAGTAATGAGCAGGGCACTACTCCCTGCTGCTTCTGCTTCCTTGGCGTGGAATGCGGCTCGATAAAGATAAATAGGAAACGTGGCCTCTTAGCTATAAGCCCGACTGCGTTTGCGCACGCGCTACTTACGCATATGCGCGCGCGAGCGTGAGGCCTCTCATTAAAACACGCTCGTCGAAGGGCACGCATACTACACCGATGTATAATTGTCCGCGGTAGGCAGCAGCACGCGCTCATCGAACGCGCGCAACAAACACGCACAGCACGCGCCGGACGCACGTTCGTAAAATCGCACGCACCCACCGCTACCACCACCACCGCCGTTCAAGGACCACCTGCAGCCACACTCTTGAAAGTTCCTGCGAAACGCCCCAGGCGGCGCGGCCGTAGCATGCGCGCTCACGCGCGATCGCGCCGCATCGCAGTTAGCTGGACGCGTGCGATGGATGCAGCGCGATAAGTAACGCCTCTCTCAGTATGTGTACGCTGGATTGCCCTGTCACGTGTGGCTGCAGCTGATCCGCTCACCGAGGCTGCGGCGTTCCTTACGCGACCTGCCTACGGGGTATTTAGCGCGCGGGCATATGCAGTGCTAAGATATACGTTCGCCTGAAATGCGCGTGTCCCCAATGCCTGCAGCGCCACCTGCGGCATGCATCATCGCCTGGGGTAACTGGATTCTCACATAATTACATGCACATTTGGTTACCTCTTGACGATTGTCATCACGGTGGTTAACAGTGCGGTTAACGCAACGATTACCGCGGGTATTCGTCGCAAGGAGGCGCTTCAAGTTTTCCGATGGCTGTGTCCTTGCGTGCCTGCAGTGAACAAGTCCGAGCTCTAGCTTTGCATTGAGATTCAACCACAGCGATGGTATAGTGGTTATGGTGCTTGACTGCTGACCCGAAAGATGCGGGGTCGAATCCCGGCTCCGGCGGCCGCATTTAGATGGAGGCGAAATGCGAATGGCCAGGGGCGTAGCCAGAAATTTTTTTCGGGGGCGGGGGGGGGGGGGTTCAACCATACTTTATGTATGTTCGTGCGTTCGTTCGCATGTGCGCGTGCATATATACGCAAGCAAAACTGAAAATTTTCGGGGGGGGGGGAGGTTTGAAACCCCCAACTCCCCCCCCCCCCTCCTTGGCTACGCCCCTGCTAAAGGCCCTTGTGCGTAGGGCTCGTTAAAGAACCCCAGGTAGTCGAAATTTCGGAGCCCTCCACTACGGCACCTACGGCGTCTGTCATAACCACATCGTGGTTTTGAGACGTAAAAACACAAACAAGCATTCATATATTATACATTGAGTTTCCCTGGTAATGTAACGCATGAGAATAGATCACGTACGAATTTCGCAGGCGATGTCTTCCAGGGCCTCTCAAACCTAGTTTTAAATGCGAAGCATTTCTTAGCGAACTTCTGCGACTTTGAGCGTATCTATCTATCTATCTAGCCGCCTACGACTTTGTGCTCTCCTGCTCGTTTCTTTAATGGAATGTACACCAAAATTGGTATGGCATAACATGACTGTATGGCGAACATGAATGACGAGTAATAACATGAAAATCATGACATGCATGTCATGAACGACATGATATACATGCAACAGTCTTGGTGCTCTTACGGCCGTTTCGTTAGTTTGATATATACCAAAATTGATACGGCGTGACGAGAGTGTATGACGAACGTAACTGTCAGGTCCTAACGTGCAAATCATGACACGCATGTCATGCACAGCATGATATACATGACACGCTCATGGTGCGCTCGCGGCCGTTTCGCTAGCTTGATATATACCAACATTGGTACTGCGCGACGTTACTGTGTAACGAACATAAATAACATGAGTCAACATGAAAACCATGACACGCATGTCATGTACAGCATGACTTACGTGCCACGCTCATGGTGCGCTGGCGGCCGTTTCGCTAGTTTGATATATGCCAAAATTGTTATCTTGCGACATGACTGTATACGAACATAAATAGCACGAGTTAACATGAAAACCATGACACGCATGTCATGTACAGTATGATTTACGTGCCGCGCTCATGGTGCGCTGTTGGCCGTTTCGCTAGCTTGATCTATCCCTAAATTGGTATTGCGCGACGTGACTGTGTGACGAACATAAATAACACGAGTTAACATGAAAATCATGACACGCATGCCATGTACAGCATGACTTCATGACTTACGTGCCACGCTCATGGTGCGCTGGCGGCCGTTTCGCTAGGTTGGCCTACCCCGAAATTGGTATGGCGCGACGTTACTGTGTAACGAACATAAATAACATGAGTGGCACGCATTTTCGTCAATGACAGACAAGACGATGTATGCAGCTCTTTGCTGGCTGCTTCGCATTACATCGATTCCCACAATGCGTGGGATCTGGCGGCTTTCTTTTTCTTATGGGGAATGATGATGTAGGATGATAATTTATGGCCAAATTTAAAGCTATATTTACCCGCGTACAAGGAGCAGTGGCCAATGATGGCTGGCACAGGGTTGTGTTAGCTATTGGATAGTGATGGCCAGCACTGGCTATATGAATGCTACAGTGTTGGATATCAGCTGCTATATCAGCTTCAGCGTCTTCATTGTCAATTTAGTGATTGAGTGGTTGCTTTTGCATACGAACTTGAACAGCAAGCTCAGTTGTGTCTGCCCGAATGTTATGTCTTTTTTAAGAACTTGCAAATTCATAGCTGATGCAGTGGTCCTCACCATCGACCGTTCTAAGACAAGCAATGAATCGTGGGAGGATTACGCTTTACACGCATTAGTCGTCAGGCGACACGCGCGCACCGTTGCTGCCTTGTCCGTCGTTCGTTGCAACGAGCACTGTTTGCAAAAAAAGATGGCAAAACCTTATCTGCTCGATCGCCACGCGACCTAATTGCGATCTACGTATATCTCGATAACGCTTCACGGTCGTCTATACCTTCCACCATCGCACATAGTCCGTACGCCAGTGATCACTCTATCGACAAGCTTGCGACACACCAAAGCTCCGAGGAACGAAGAGGGCTTTCAGCTTGCTCTGCGTGCACTGCACGGAACAGCGTACTACGCCAAAGTGAGACACCCAATTTTTGCATACACGGTGTCACCTTATCCTCGGGGCTTCCACGGGACATTCATAGCGCGTGCCAAAGATTGCGTGCAATAAATAATTACAAAAAGGAAAAGAAAGATGAAGGCGTACAAACAGAGCGCACGGCGTCAGCGGCCGGTATATAATAATCGAAGCTTCCGTTCAAATTAATGGCTTCGGCCGCGAATGGTGCGGCCCCTGTGCTACGCGCCCGATCGCAGGAACATCTAGTACTGTGTGTGTGTGTGCGTACGTGTGTGTGCGTGTGTACGTTGCATGTGTGTGTGTGTTTGTTTCATGTGCGCACGCGCAAGCTGCGCGCAATGCAGTTCGGGGTGTACGAGCCGTCGTGGAGCTCCAGCGTGATCGACCGTTGGTATAATTGCAGGCGAGGGTATATAGAGTGGTGCCTGCGGCATACATACCTACCCTGTGCAACGTACTATATACAACCAAATGCATGCGATGGGAGTAGGGGGTGCCACACGACACGACGGCGCGTGCCAGGAATCGGCACCGCGACGCCGCCAGCCTACGTGCTTGCATGGGGTGGACATAAATCGTGTCACCCTGTGTGGTGTTAGGGGTGGTTATAGTGATGTTGCGTACGCTCTGGTATCCGCGAGGCGCATGCGCGTTGACTGAGGTAAGGTCGGGTGACCTTAACGCAGTAGGTGGCGAATATGAGAGGTAACTGTGTCCTTGATGTGTGCAGGGCGCGAAGCGTACATTGATGAAGCGGGGAAAAAAAAAGAAAAAAAATTGGAACACCCCATGATTAATTGCGTGAACGAGGCATCGATGTGCCGTTTTAGAAGAATTATCGTTCTTGAGTTCACGTACTATTTATTGGCCGCGAGATCGAGCGGAGTCGCCACCTGGCGGCTTCTGGCTGAACCGCGCCTAGTGTGGATTGCTCCGTGCGTCGTCTGCTAGCCACATTGTGTTTGCATGTGCGCGTACGTCATGCAGCTCCTCAACAGGCGGTTTGTTCCGCTGCGTTAGTGCAACTTTAACCGCGCGTACGTATGCCTAAATCGACGTAAAGAAGCATTTGGCCTTGATCGGCTGTATATGTACTGTAATAGGATCAGTGAGTGCATTTGTCGAGAGTGCTGTGTGTGGTCGTCGTACCCTCCGTTCACGAGAGTCATATCAGTGTAGGTGCCGTTCTGTGGTTCAAGCGCATTGCAAAGTGCACTTGGCACTGTCCTAAAGATGAGAAGTATTAAATCTCATGTGAATATAGCCTTTTAGCGGCTCGGTGGTAAAAAAAAAAATCACAGCATATCCACGGGGTGAATGATGATGAGTGGGGCGAAGCTCGGAGGGAATCATCTGTAAACCGTGACTTTCGTGAAATGCGCCCAGTACATAATATAAAGAGTGGAAACATCGTGTATATATCAAACATCAAACTTTTATTGTACTGTGTTTACGTGGTCCCTTCATTACACTTGTGATCGGGAAATGCAAGGAAGAAGTCCGTCCCGAGCGAAAGAGCGCCAAGAGCGACCGCATTCCCCGCTCGCCCTGTGGATAGGCAAGGCTAGAGGGAAGACAGGACGCGCGTTCCACGACGCGAGGTGCATGCCCAACGAAAGCCAACGGAACGCGATCGTGCAAGTGCTCCGGCTTCGCATCGCCTCATGGTTCCATTTAGCGTGTCAAGTGGCCTCGTTTTCTGAAATAATTTCTTTATCATGTACATTAAGACGAAAAGTTGAAAGCTCACTAGAGTGTATCGCCCGCAAAGTATGTCTTTTAGTGTGATTTAACTCTCGTACGGCAGGGTCCTCGCGCCGTTGCCGGTCCACCTCGCCCGTTGACGATCGGCGAGGTGGCTACATACAGCTACTACTACTACACTTTAAGAAAAACATCTGGCGTCTTTCGTTCTGCTTTTACAAAACATCTGGCGTCCTTTCGTTGGTTTATTTCATCAATCAACGGCGTTTTGAACAAAATTTTTATTGTTTAATCACGCACAGGAGAAATCTCACCAGGCACTACCTTGGAGGTAAACAATGGCTGCTAATGGCAATGAGAGACAGAAGAAGTCGGCTTTTAGCTAACACTTACACTTCTACTTCTACTAACGTTTCCTACTGGAACATGCCAATGGCTGCTAATGGGGAATGAGAGACAGAAGAATTCGGCTTTTAGTTAACGCGCACGCTGCGAATTTTTTATTGTTCAACAACGCACAGGAGAAATCTCCCACCGGCACCACCTTGGAGGTCAAAGCGTAAGACTTGTTACTCACTACTACGACCACGACGACTACGAGGGACGAACGGGTGCCGCCTTAAGGAGCTTCGCCCCTAAAAGGGCTCTCGTGCACTTGCGCGTTGTGGTTAGGTGTATAACTTCGGGACTGTCGCTTATAGGTTATGCGCCGAGCTTTAGTTGTGTGTGGTCCTGGTCCCACTACACATAAATATTTCTGTCACTCACGTCTGACACTTCGGTACTTAAAGTGTCCCCTGAAAAGAACAGAAAAAGCAATGACACGGAAATCGTAAAACCCACTTGCCTTGCGCAATTTTAAATTGTGGCGAAATTTATACAAAAACACCCGTGTACTTAGATTAAGGTACGTGTTACTGAGCACTGATGGTCAAAATTAATCCAGACGGCGTACTTTACATTTATGTCGTAGTATATAATTTCACGCAAAGCCACATCTTTTCTTCTTTACATTATCTTGAGCATTTGTGTTGCGTTGTTATAGATTGACGGAAGGCAGCGGACATTATTCGCATAAAAAAACGTACTTTGGTCCCGTGAAATAACCGGGCCTCCACATGTATACCAAAACTACATCATATCGCAGTTATGGGACGCAAACCCCCATGCAGTATTATTATTGGCACGAGCGAAAGAACGCTGTTTGTATGGAAAGCGCTTTTGCTAATCAATCAACCAATCAACGACAGGTCCACCACAACGCGCATGCCCACAAAGGGATAGCTATATTGGCCGTTTTTCCTGGCAAAGAAGCTGACTGCGTCGAGGGGCAGAAAAGGGTTGACAATTGCATGAAATGCGAACGTGTGTTTGCCAGCCGTCCGTTGTGGATGGCAAGAAAGAAAGAAAAAGGAAAAACAAAGAAAAGGATTGGGGAGGGAGGGGGTGGACCTCTGTATCGCGCAAAAGGTATGGCATATCCCACCGACAGAAGGTAACGTATACGTGCATGCCCTACCATGCAATGTACCTGGCTGAAATTTTTCGTGGCGCCCGTAAGATTGCACGTGCTCGCGTTGTGATCGATTGTAATTGGAGCCATCTTCGGGCAGAGCTCCAGTACAGATCTGAGCGCTGAGATTAAGCTCACCGCGCAAGTGCGTTCAACGATAAGCCCTTGGTGGCACGGATTAAGATGAGCCCTTGGCAAAACCGCGCGTCAGTGCGCAATTATAACCGAATGGATCGAGGTGCCGTCTGATCGCGCGATGTTTGACGGTATGCTTTTTTTCTTTTTTCGGCGCACGTCGCTTATTATATGCGCGTTTACGCAGGTCCAGACCGATGAGCGCGACTGTGCACTGGTGCAGCCTTTAAGTGCGTGCGCGTTTGGGATTACTGTTTTTAGCTGTGAAGTTTGGCGAATGCGGATGCTTGCGCACGGGTTGGTGCGATTCATCATGGTCCGGTGGGCTGGGTTCTCTGGTATACACACTGGGGTTAGCGCGACCGCCTCCTACGTACTTAGCCGCCGGGATTTCTGATCGGCGTTATTCTTGTTGTTGCTTTTCGCGAACGTGGCGATGCAGTGGTGTGTTTTTAGTCAGGTCGGAACTGTGAGGTCGTTTTGCACCACGCGGATTTCTGCACCCGCATTTACTCTTGCCGACTTAATTTCAGTGGCAGTCGTAGACGGAAGTGCGTTTACTGATGCAGCTGGCGTTTCACTCGACGTCCGAACGGAAGGACCCGGTGGCATTCTTGGAAGGCTGCTTTCTTAGTTATCAGAGTTTAACACTGTGTCATTGACCCCAGTAAACAAACCGATGTTACTCAGCTTTTTATTTTTTTTTTTTTTTTTGCATCCGCGGTGCTACAAATTTTAGACACATTGATGATACGAACTGAATGAAACGCGAGATGTTTGCACCGTCACCCTTATTTCTGGATAAGACTCAGTGCCACGGTTATGGTCTATAGACAGTTATGGTCTATAGATAGACACACCTCTAGACAGTACGAACTTGGCATGAAGGTGCTCGGTGCTGCGCGACGGTTTGTGAACCCTACTCATTCCCTGAACGCGAGCATTCGAATTTCCTTGCGCTTTCGACCCTGGTCGGAGTGAATGTAAATAACCTATGCAATATCAATCAATAGATCAGTTAAATCAATTCCATTGTTTCATTATCGGAACGTTTGCACTTCACAGTCAGAGAGAAAATTGAGGAGTCACTCCACTCTATGAAGGTGAGTGACCAGCGAGGCTGTTTAACACACGACACAGAAGTTACAGAATTTCGAACCATATAGCCGATCACACGGCCTGCTATTCACTCCGAAATGTCTTTCCTCAAAGTTCGTCTTGAATTTAGCGTATATATGCACGTTTAAAATTTTCCATTTGAGCATCGTGCGTGCACGATTTTAACAGTGGAGCTGATATAGCCGGCCGTAAAATGTCCATGTTCACCAGAAAACTATCATAATAAACGGCTATGTGCCACGGAAATTGGGCTAATATCACTGCTCACCACTGGTCTAGTAAAAATGAAGAGGGCAACAGTTAGCCCAACAAATGGCTGTAAAGCGATGGCGGCGCGCCATAAAAAGAAAAAAAAAGACAGAAAGACAGACAGAAAGAGAAAGAGAGTGAAAGAAGCAGAGAGACAGAGAGAGAGAAAGAAAGGGAAGAAAGAAAATAAAGATAGAAAAAGCGAGAAAGAGAAATATATATATAGAGGGAAGGGAAGGAATGGAAAGAAAGAGATACAAAATAGATATACAAGAGACAGAGAGAAAGAAAAAGAAGATTGAAATAAATAAAGTCAAACAAGGAAGGCCACACAGCTGAGCTCTTCCTTCAGTCTTGGCACCACTAGCCGAGGCTGCCATAATTTTTCATTGATGTTTGGCGCCCGTGTCTTACAAGGGCGTAGCCAAGGGGGGGTTGGGGGGGGGGAGGGGTTCCAACCCTCCCCGAAATTTTTCAATTTAGCTTGCGTATATATACACGCACACATACAAACGCACGTACGAACATACACAAACGATGGCTGAACCCCCCGCCCCCCGAAAAAAATTTCTGGCTACGCCCCTGGTGTCTTACCTTCATTTTTTAGTGGACCAGTGGCGAGTAGTGGGGTTTTCCAAATTTCTGTGGCACGTAAGTACGTTTGTGCTCGATAAAAGACGGAATACCCTAACCATATCTTGCTTCGCTGTTATAAACAGGCTTGTGGCTGTCACGAAGGTCGTTGTACATATTGCCACGTGCGTGCTATGAGAAAGACGAAGACGACAGCGAAAAGGCTCATACGCGTTTTACAGGAGCCAGAATGAAGAAAGAAGAGGAACTCGCTTGCGCGCGGTATTAAAAAGACCGACATGCTGTTCTCTCGATCTTGGCGTTACGACCTCTCTCTTGATGTCGCGACACTGGTGGAGGTGCTGGAGCCTGCAACCTGATGCAGGAAAGCCTTATTCGGACACGTACCCCCAGTCCGGAGACTCAGCCTCTCGTTGGGTGAGCCACAGGAGGAAATTAACCGCGTTAACAGACCATTACGGCGACTGTGAGAAAATTCACTTGGCTGAGGAACAACCGATCGCCGCAGTATCGCATTTCGAGGCGAGATACCTTGCAGTTAGCCGGGCGGGTCAATCCTCTCTCAGAGCCATTACATTCGACGCATGTAAGGCGAGCCTCTGAATGGACTGCGCAGTTTTATAGAGGCCACACAAGTGGGTGCGTGATTTCAGACTTCTGGAACACCTTCGTCCCGCCGCGCCTTTGGCGGTGTGTAGTTATGCCGTGGTGTAGTCAACGCAAGGTCAGGGCACGCTACCCCTCGGGGCTCGCACAAAAGAAGCTGCACTGCTATCGACATGAGCACGACTCTTAAGCGCAACCTTGCGCTTATTCCGAAGCCGCGTAATTGTATCGATTCGTGTGCGATATTTGACCGTTCAGGCATGTACAAGTACCATATATATTGCGTACCGTCTCAGACATCCGATGCCTTTGGCGTGTGTGTATATACGGTTGCCTAAATACCGTTGCTCGGGCATCGCTGACCCCAGATAAAATGCGTTATTCTACGGAATGTGCTGGCTCGACCACTCACGTGACAGTGACAACCCCGCCCCGCGGGTTTGTAGCACACATAACATAACATAAACATAACATAACATAACATAACATAACATAACATAACATAACATAACATAACATAACATAACATAACATAACATAACATAACATAACATAACATAACATAACATAACATAACATAACATAACATGCAACAGCACTGCATATTGCGGACTGGCAAGCCGACCTGTACACATCTTCAGGCGTCACGTGCTTTTCATGTTCGTTATTCCTGCTGTGAGCTATTATGCGCGCGGAAAACACGGTGTGCAAGCTATATTCGATCTCGACCGTAAAAAAACTCGCTCGCACGGATGTACCGTTCCAAATCATCGTGGGCACTTGTGTGTGTGTCATCATTGCTGGACAATTCCATACGCGGCAAAGAATCGTACAGCGATCGGCGCATCCGGCAATGGAATTCAGCCACGTCGTAATGACGGTGTGGTTAAGTTGATTACGTTCGGGACCTCCGTATGCATCATACGTACGACAAAAAACATATATATATATATATATATATATATATATATATATATATATATATATATATATATATATGAATATGCAGACTCGAAGCAAGGGGGTCATTACATCTATCGCCCAGCCGTGTACGTTACAACGGTCTTCGCAAAATACCTCACGGTCTGCGGCTACGCGTATAACTTTTGCAGCGAGAGCCCCCACCCCCCATCCTCCCCACCGCCTTCTCCTGAACGGTGTGACAAGAAAATCGGGCGCCATATACATTCCAAATCGGCGTGGCGGCAAGCGAGGACACGTGTTCGTAGCGTGTCTTTGCATGCGCCCTAATATGTACCAGTCCGTAATTGATCGTTCAGTCTTTTTGTTTATCTTTTTTTCGTTCTTATTCCGTACATATCCCTCACGCACTGAGAGCTACGGGTGCAGCGGCTATTATACCCGTGTATACCTCGAAGGGCGATTCGCCCCGATATTGATTTATACGACTTTTGCTCGGAAAATCGTCGCTCCGCTTACAGGTATTTTGCATCCAGCGACCGTTCTGTGTCGCGCCGACTTATGCGAAGATGCCGCTGCAGTGCGGGGGTACTATGTTTTCCGCGCAGATGTGTCTGTCGTAGATGCGTGGATGCCAATGCTATATATAGCTGTTTTCTATTTTCGCTGCCGTTCTTCAACTGACAGAGAGAAGCCGCCGCAGCATTTCGATTGCAGTGCGTTTATATCACTGCGCTTACCCTCTCCCTTAGTCATTCCTATTAAGGTTTTCACGGGGCTTGCCGAGGCAGACGTAGGTGTTGGAATGAACGGGAGACTGAAAGTGGCCTGATGTGCCGCGCGCGGCTATTATCTATTTAAGCGTGTAATGAGACGCAACGTCGCACGATAGATGATCTCGGAGGTGGTTGCGAGGATGTGAAGGTGGAGGTGAGGAGAGAGATACAGAACTGTTCACGGAGGAGGTGGAAAGGGTGATCGGGCATGTACGCGCGTAGGTCTTGCCAAGATGGCGTCGCGTCGGCTTCTTGGCGATTACGAAAAGGATGCGCGATATTCCTAATTGCTCGAGTTGCTGACCGAGTCGAAAACTGAGATGGGGGCTTGCACTAGCGGTAGTTGGAACGGGGTGGGGGTTGGGGGGTGGGAGAGGGGGTCAGCCTGGCCGCTGGCTGGTCAGGGATTGTCCAGGGGAAAAAAAAAGAATTACGAAAAGGTGGGCGAACGACGGATGAGGTGAGAAGCGTTTGACGCGAATTGGAGAAGATTACAGAGTCGGCGCGGCGCGGGTTCTCTTTGCGCGACACGTGGTCAGTTCGAAATTTCTTTCTTTCTTCTTTCTTTCTTTCTTTCTTTCTTTCTTTCTTTCTTTCTTTCTTTCTTTCTTTCTTTCTTTCTTTCTTTCTTTCTTTCTTTCTTTCTTTCTTTCTTTCTTTCTTTCTTTCTTTCTTTCTTTCTTTCTTTCGTTGAGACAGATCTCGGAAGGTGTACCGCGTCGAATGCATCCGTACGAAACGGAATAGCGCGTGCACCTTGCGAGGTGAGCTGACGCCATTCTTGCCGGGCTCCAACAATTTTGCTTGTGGCCATGATTAATGGGCATCGACGATCGATGTGGAGATATAAGGAGAATCTGCTATCCCCCTAAATAATAAGCTGATTCTACTATACGATCACTCTGCCATCGCTCCGCCGGTCAGAGGCGCGTTCTGACGTTGAGCTCAGTCAGACTTGGCGGTAACGAAATCACAGTAACTGTCTGCGTCGCATTACTCTAATCACATTACTGTCTGCGTAATCAGTAATGTGATGAATTACTTTTGTGGACTAAGGAGGGGGCGCTGCGGTGACCCCCCTTCCCCCCTTTATAGCGAACCCTGCGACACACCTATGTGCATATGGAAGGTAAAGATTCACGTGACTTTTCAGTACTTAGCTGCAAATGACGTTTAAACGCGTAGTTGGTGCTGGTACTGCGTACCTCAGTACACTGCGTTCACGGACCACTGTAGTGGCCTCTGAGCAGCGTTTTAGCTGTGTGGTTCCGGTTCTGGGCTGCAGATGGCTCACATCCCAGCGGTGACGGTAGCGAGCGAGCCAGCTTTCGAGAAGCTGAGCCCAAATTGGAATCTAAGACACTTAAGACATATGTCTTCTTTTCAGCATCGTCATAAGTTAAAATGTCTGTTCAGGTTTCTCGAGGTCATTAACTCATTTGATAAACTGTAAAGTAACTTACATCACAACGATTGCGTTCTCACCTCCACATACCATGATCGTATATTTTCATTTTTGTTTTCATTTTCTTTTTCTGTCCTCCTCCTCTCTTCCTCCTAGGGCCTTTCTGTCGTCAATCGCCTTGCCCTACACATAGCAGTATGTAGGCGCTTTTATATACGCTGGGAGAATTCTCCGTTCGTCTAAAAAAGATGGCTGATCCCTCCTTCATAAGAATCGGTATAACACGAAAGTGAAACGTGTCGTCACAGAAGTAGTTTATTTTTATAGTGCATTGGTATATGAGAGCTTGTACAATGTATACTGTTGTTTGGAAGATATAGCATCGCTTGATGTGGACGCATCGCACTCACGTTGACGCCTAGTGGCAATCTCCGTACCGACGACAAACGCCCATGATAATGATTTAACCCTCGCGGTAGCTGAAGTTCTTAACATATACGTGGACACCACATATGGGTGAATCCCGCGCAAAGATGGCATCAACAAGCACATAATAAACACTAATGCTCGATATGCACTCCTTCAAATCGTCGCGAAATGCGAAGAGAAACGCTACGCGCGTCGTGTTTTCCCTCTAGCCTGGCCGTTACTTCTCAGAGGGCGAGCGGGGAACGCGGTGCGACAGCCAGGCGAGCGTGGGAGAGCCAAGGGGAGAGCTATTTGTCGATATGGATGGATGCTATGAGCGAGGCTTGCGCTAAAGCCGCCACCTCACGGTGTGTTAAAGCGTTGAGGAAATTAAATTAGTATAGGGAAACGCGCTGAATGGGACGGTCGTTGCAACATCGCTTTTTTTTTTCGTTTGTTTTTTTCGAGCCTAGTGGCACAGATGCCACCGCCCCGTTATAAAGGGGACGCTCATAGCATCCATCCATCCAAGAGCACTGTGAGAGGCAAGTGTGAAAGATAAAAGGCGCGTTCATGTCGCCTCCGTAATGTGTTTGGCGGTAGCTCAGTGGGCTAAACGCCCGCCAGCCATCGTCGCGGACTGGGTTCGATTCCCGTCAAGGGAACTTTTTCTTATAGTTTTTTTCTTTGCTATCTGATGGCGTTCATTTTGCTGACGTACTTCCGTGACGGAAATACGTCATGAAACTCTTGGTGGACCCAGGCATAAAACACTTTCGTGTTAAAAGAGCTACCTCATTCTATCTCTTTACAGTGAGGCGACCATCGCTTGTTTTAAAGGGCTCGCCATCCGGAATACATATGCGTTCGCCACCATGCCAAAGCCAGCTGCCCTAGTCTACGGTCCCCAACCGGCAACTCTGCTGTGCTCGAAATTTACGCATAGCCTATACGCCTTTGGACGGCCCTCAATTCAGGTTAGCTCGCCCATATATACCGGCAACCGAATGAAGCAAGCCGGGACTGTCGACCGCCCACCCACAAACCCACTGCCTCTCTGCCGGCATCGTCCATCTATATCGCGTGCGTGCGAAGCGATTCGTCCCGCGAAGACTCTACGAGGACCGTCGTGAATCTTCGGATCAGCGAAGCCGTCTATTCCAATACCCACGCGTGTTCCTCTTTCGAATGATGTTGCCCGTAATCCGTTTGTGCAAGCCGTCCGCCGGTCTCGAGGGAGGGTATATAAAGACTCCTGGAGTGGAGCTTTCAGCCCTGTAGTGTGAAACCCGGAAAATGGGATCGTTAAACACATGCAAGGTGAGAGAAAGGACGGGTAGTGTAAGGCGCTTTAAGAGATGACCGCGTACATAGACGTGCGCAGGTATCCCCATAAGCGGGGGGAGGAGGGGGAAGGGGGGAGTTTCGTTAATGCATTTAGCTGGGCCAGTACGTTGGTGCTGACTGAATGCTTCCATATTACTTCCATATTACAGACTTCAGTTACATGGACACAAAACATGAAATGACTCGAGCTTCAGGCTTCGGTCACAGGCCAACACAAAAGTGCAAGAACAGTGCCGAAGGAATTCCTCCTCACCGAGAAAGCAAAACTCCGAGTACAGTCGCCCTAGGATCGGGAAGATGGCTCGACAGCGACGGCCTGCTGCAACCGCCTCGCAGTGGTTGCGCCAAAGACAGAAAGCACCGGCAACAATGAGAAGGCAGGCGAAGCGGCCTCGAGAACAACACCCAGAAGAAACGATTGTGTTTAGAAAAGAAGTAGACGATTTAGAGTACTTCGTACTATACTTACTACTCGAGGAAAAGTGTTCGGCGCACTAACTGTAACGCTGGATGACCGACTGAACGTGGCACATTTACTGCTCGACACTTGTCTGTTTCACAGGTTTTTCTTAAGAGGCGTCCAAATCTTTGCAAAATGTTATTACGATCGCGACATCGTTATACATTATGGACCTTAGGACATAGCCTTGTCGTCGACTCTTTATGTCACTTTATGTCACTCAATTTACATTATATGGGGCAACGCTCGGGTAACGTACGATTACTCACCCATAAGATACCCAGAGCTTCGCCCACTCGCCATGATTCACTTCGTGGAGATGCGCGGACTTTTTTTTTTTTCTTCTGTATATTAAATGGCATGCAAGTAAAGACTAAGTTGGAGTCTATGTCTTCGCGTAAGCTGCACTGCCTCTCCGACGGTCTTCGTATGCAAGTCTATTACGACACGGACAGCCGCTCCGGCTGTTCACTCGCTGAACCCCCACCTTCGGCTTCGACTCGTTCGGCCACCGGCGTCGGATCGCGGCCGGCGCCATTATTCTTCGGCGATCGCGTTGAAGCTGACACGAGGGTTTTTTAGGGCTCGTCCCGCTTCCTTCGCATTCATTCCTTTGCTAGCGACGCGAATGAACGGCCTGAACGAAGTGACGTCCGCGTGGCCGCCTCTGCGGGGTCACATTGAAAAATACGGGCTCCCATGGCGAATTCGTCGGATCAGCCCCGCGAGTCCGCGGCGTCGATATTTATGGCCGGGACCGTGAACCAACTCATTCTCCCTCTCGTTCTCGTTCTCAAACTCCACCTGACTTTTTCGCACCCTGGTATCACTCGGGTATAGTTAAAGGACCTTGCACCGCCGCCTTATAGTTAACCTTCATTGCTGTCTACTTCGGTTTGTTAAAAGAGATTCTAGAAAAGTTGCTTAACACGCTTTTTGGTGTATATGTAGCGCATTATAAGTGAGGACAAAAATAAAATGTAACTGAATCAATGTCATCGAATGAATATTTTTTTTCTCTGTAAATTGAGTTGAATGTGACAGCGTCGCCGTGACATTAAAATTGATTTTCTTTTTATTTACGTGAACCCTTCTTTGTTATACAGGGGTCACTAAAGTGCTTGGTCACTGCATTGGTACGCCTTAAGGAACGCAAATTAAGTAGACCCGGCGGAGAAATAAATAATTAATACATATAGTTTTACGTGCCAAAACCCGACATGATTATAAAGCGCCAGCCGTAACGGCGGTCACCCGAGTTAAGCTTTACCAGCGGGGGTTCCTTAACGTGCAACTAAATATGAATGTATATACGAACGTCTTTATATTCACCCTCACTGAAGTGCGGCAGACTAAAAAGAACAGTCATGGGACGGAAGTTGGAGCGTAAAGAAGAATGAGCCGTGTACTATTAGTGAGATTTCACATAACAGAGAGTTAGACGGGTTGGTGAGCGAAACGCAGTTAAGCTCTAACGGAACTAACAGGAGAGCTTGTAGAGGGCAAGAAGTAAAGGCGAGGCGGTCGGTGCTGCTATTGGCATAGCGTCTCCAGCATTTGCAAATGTGCATACGTCAGGGATGGTACATAACGATGCAGGATATATATTAAAAAAAAAAGAAATTAAAAACCACTTTCGCAGCAAGGGCGAAGCAATGAATGCGGTTGAAACAAATTCCAATGTTATACGAAGTTGGGGTTGCATAACTCTTTTTGATGCGATATCGCGTAACTCATCTACAAAGCGCTGATTAAAGCGAATGCGGCCGCTCCAGGGAGCGAAGCGGTTTTCGTGCTGTCTGTCGTCACAACACGAAGTAAGCGCTGAGAGCACACCGTGTACACGAGCCATGTAGTGATGTCTATCGAAATAACGTGCGCGCCAGCGCTCGCGACCGCGCCCTTGTGACCAAAGTTCGCAGTTGCTGTAAAGTAATTCGCTTGGTACACTTTCCTCGTCGCATGGTACACATGGTACAACGTCGCGTGTACACTGTCACGCGTGTTACACATGTCACACATGGTACGCATGTGGCATACTACACTGTCCAAAAATAAATAGTTATCCTGGTAGCGTGGTTATGCGAGCAATGCTGCAGAACACCGCCGGCTGGCAGCAATGGGTAGTAAATATATGGTCGGTAAGTAAACCGCAGCGGTAACCTATAGTTTAAATTAGCATATAATTCAGTTAAAGCTTTCCTGCATTGCCTTACTAATGTTCTTAGTGGCGACAGTTTTCTTTGAAACCTTTCAACACTAAGCTATACAGCCCTGGATTTAGGCCTTTATTTGATAAATGACGTTGCCTCCCCCCCCCCCCCCCCCCCCCCCCCCACACACACACACCTCCTGTAGTAACTCTTTGTAATGATGCATGGGGGCGCGTAGTTTTCCTTTAGCGAGAAGCCTCCGTTGATTACCGCATATCCGAATCGGCTGAGCGCTCCATTACGTAACGCGGCATTGTTAATGGGGCGTTCGGCAACAGCGAACGGTCATTCGAAAAAAAAGTGTGTGCGTCTGTGTTGTACCGCGTTCCGCTTTGCCTTGTCTATAGATTGACTATGCTGTGCATTTCCGACAGCTCATGACGACCGGTGCGAATGTTTTACTTTACAAATGTTGCAATGCAAATTCATCCCGTCGGCGCACGGACATTAGCATTTTAGATACTCCCGCTCTAGGGGAACTAACCATCTCAGTCGCCTATGGTATACGGGCGGGCGGGTCTATAGATTGCCATTCCTGCAGAGATATACAGCTGTACCTATAGACTCCTGCACGCGTTCCACAGGACGCATAGTAATGAGCCGCCTTGACAAACCGATGCGAAATGTACCGTGCTATCTTTGGGTGTTGCCTACATACATAAGCTCGTGCGTATACGGAAGAAAAGGAAAGAACCTCGCGCAGTTTGTCGACATGTATTCAAATGTAAGACTCCGCCGTGTGTGTTTAAAGCGAAGTTTTTCGACACCCGTTCGTCGAAAGAGAAACATTGTATTTCTTTTGGAGGTCCGTATTGTGGTCGTATTGATGTGCATGTAAGTACAGCTATGGACTGCTATATGCGTGTTTACTGAACGTGAGTGACTTGGCGCAGAGCTCGAAGTATATATACTCTGAAACGTGACGCAAAAGTGGCTAGGTTCATATGAAGTCTGTTGGTAAACAAGTATTTGACTAATCACAGCGGCATCTTATCATGGCCATTGCGTTTGTTTATTTATGGTTAAGGTGAAAGCCTTGCGTGCTTCGTCAAACGGGAAAAGCGACCGTCGGCGGCATCGACACGAGCGATGCAAAAATCATCATGTGATTACGCCACGCTATGACATCATCATGACGTCGCAGTTTGCAAAATTTCGTGACGCCATCGCGACATCACAGGTTGCTAAAATGTGCGACGTCATATTGCATGACGTCTCATGATGCCGTCGTCACATGATATCGTCGCTTGGTCAAAGTTGGGCCGATCACGGAGGCACTGCAAAACAACGTGCGGTGCAAAAGGCTTCCAATTCCACGGATCCCGGAGGCAGTGCAAAACCACGTTGGGTGCGGGAAGCTTTTGCGCATGATCAATACAATCGACTGAGAGTACGTAAGGGACCGTGTGACTTTTATCATTCGAATCGTGCGTAAGGAAGTCAACGCCGAATGCTTGTTCTGTCATGCTGACGTACTTTGAGCTACAGCGACCCCGATATTGCTGGAGCGTGGCGCTCAACCATTGACCGCAGCGACCTCTGTAAATGTGTATTGTGTGACATCGATCTCGGAATCGCTTCGCCAGTATACATAGGATCTCGTTTACTTATCATCCTCATTAAGTACGTTCATGTTCATAGAAAGCGCGAAAAAAAAAACAAGAACGTACAACTCGGAGAAACGAAGGGAACAGGACGACGCGCGTCGTTCTGTTCCCTTCGTTTCTCTCTCTCTCTCTCTATGTGTGTGTGTGTGTGTGTGTGTGTGTGTGTGTTTTGCGCGTTCCATAAATACGAATTAGCACCAACTCGCCAAACTGTCCCTGCTAGTTCATTAAGTACGCATCAGAACATTAGGAACTCGCGTGCTCTCGTAGCTCAGGGTCTACAGAGCAAGCCTAGTCATACAGAGAGCGAGAGAGAATACGAAAATGAATTATATCCGTCATCATTTTAATCGCCGCGCCACCATTATATCCATTCATTCCCGCTCACGGTCTGTCACGCCTCGTTTTCGGCGCTCGCCGTTGGAAGCATATAGGCGCACATTACCCGCGCGTGTTTGCTGTCCATCAGTGAACTAAAAGCATGCAACAACCGTAGGCGCGTCCCGCAGCGCCTCATTCCGTCTCGCATCGCGAACCCAGTGTCCGGTTTATAATGCGCGTTCGCGAATCCGTGTTCCGCCAGCGTGCCCACGTGATCAAATCGCGCGCATTGCGTGCAGTTACGTAAGAACGAGACAAAGTGTAAAGAACGAAATAACGAGGAGGCGAGGCCAAACTTCGAGTACGCCTCAACACGCATACGACACGGGGTTGGGCAACGCACGGGACTTATTGCGTGCAACACGAAGTCTATCTGTGATCCGGTCTTGATGGACGCCAGAGATTATTCGGCTGTCAGCGCATCTGCACGCTTGTTTATACGCGTACCGCTCCGGTTAATTGAAGGTCCGTGCCCGTTTGATTTCTCTTATCATTCGCTCGCTTGACGGTTGGCGTCGTGCGTCGATTTGTCGGATCATTACTAGCTGCGCGTCTCTATATTCGTTGGCTTTCGAAATCGGTAGTTCTGTATCAGGCGCTGCTTTACCATATGCGCGCTTCCGCAACGCGCCGTTGTTAACAGTATAAGTTTGCGTGCGCGTGTGAATGGGGATATGATTGGCGATAAGATTCACATTAATAAGGGAAAATGTAAATGAATATAGGAGGAAGGTGAGGCCGCCTGTGGAAGCCAAGCCCCCACGCTGTTGAAATGACACAGCGTATGCGATGTTCCATGAATACGGGTACAGTATCCCCCAATATTAGTTGCAACATGCTGTCCGTGGTCAAAGCGGCGCTGACACTGCACCGTGGCACCGACATAGAAACAACCATTGACGCAAACACTGTCTCGACTGTTGGTATTTCCCAAACAAATTTCACGTTCGCCCGTGTTACAGTGTAGGCTTGGGGACCCTTCAACCATGACCACCGTGTTGCAACTTATATTGAGCGCCACTGCACAGTGGCACCTGCTTGGTTTGGTTTTGCTGTTGTATTTGTATACTTTGGGGGAAAAGAAAAACCTCACAACTACAAACAATTGCTGCCAGCTTATAGAGGAACTAATGAAGAAGCGTTGCTATTCCGAATACGGTATGTACACTGAAAGTGTAAATTTCAGGCAATCCAGCGGTGCCTCGGTGCGAACACGGGCGCGAAGTCTGGCTGGCTCTGCTGTGGCTCGCGGTTGCGGCTGGGAGGGAGGGAGGCGATGAAGGCAGTATATGACACTAAATTGAGCAACATTTCAAGACATGAGCATTTCTCGAATTTCTAATCTTTAATGCATTAAGCTGGGCTAGTTGGTATTGATTGTATGATTCCATATTGCTAGCGAACACGCACAAAGGACGACATAGAAAGAGACAGGACAACCGCTAGACAGACTACCAACAGAGTGGTAGTTTGTAGACGAGGACTGTGGCCTTATCATCTTCTTTGTCTTAGTGTACTATCAGCGGTTGTCGTGTCTCTTTCTATGTCGTCCTTTGTGCGTGTTCGCTAGCAATATGGAATTCTAATCTTTCTTTTTTCTTTAAAGCAAGTGATAGGGCGGGCAACACATTGTATATGCAGCGAAAATAGACGGAACAATGAAGGATAACACGTAATGAGGGCCTGAAAAAGGACCTTGTTACCTAGCGTTTGGTTAGGAGGTCGAAAGAGTAGTAGTTTGTAGACGAGGAGATCGCCTTATCTACTTCTTTGTCTTAGTGTACTATCACTGTTTTCAAAAAGATTAATGTGCAAGATTATGATATGGATTCAGTTATACAATTCCATTCTGTTCTAGTTCATGCAAAAGAAAAAAATAAATATTTATATATGTATTAGGTCTTGCAAACTATGGTGCTAAGACATGCGCAATGCTGCTTAGCATGGCCTATATTGGCTTATGCAGACTGAATGTGCATTGTCTGAAGGCCCAGCCAAGGCGTGTCATGTAGTCTGTACTTTGCTAATGTGCCTCTTATCCTTCTTAATATTAATTTCTGGGGTTTAACGTCCCAAAACCACGATATGATTATGAGAGACGCCGTAGTGGAGGGCTCCGGAAATTTTGAGCACCTGGGGTTCTTTAACGCGCACTTCATTCTAAGTACACGGGCTTCTAGGATTATGACTTCCTCCATCGAAAATGCGGCCGCCGCTGCCGGGATTCGATCCCGCGACCTGCGGGTCAGTGGGTCTCTTCTCCCTCTTCGTTTATCTGTAAACAGTTAAGTTTCTCTATCCAACAAGCTACATCGAGTACGTCTCAACATGACGCATTCCGACGACCCGAGCCAGTGGCAGTGCTGCACCGAATTAATTCCCACCAATGCCGTCCCCGCCTCCCCATGTCTTGTCTTATTCATTGATCTTGCGTGCTGCTTTTGATTCCCCTCATGGGGCGTTTCGACACTATTATATACACCGGCCCGTCGACAAATGTGCCTGTCCCCTTGTTCGTGTATTTGCCCGTGTACACGCTGTGTGTGTGTGTGTATACGCTTTCGCAACGGCGTATCACCTAATGTGTGTCTGTCTGTGCAATCGCGTGTGGTGCCGATTGCGGCTGATCACGCGAGGCTGCGATTTCTTTGTTTGCACTTCCTTCGCTCACCCCTCCCTTATAATGGCGCCAAAACGCGGTTTGTCGGACCGTTGCTTCGGGTCGTGTTATGCGCGCCTCCGGTGTCAGCTGTAGGCGGACGCTCGCTTCTGCGCACGCGTGGTCTGTGTATATGGGCGTGCGCGCAGCCGCTCGCTTTTTTGTTTTATTTTTTTGGCGACATTGCGGTAGACGCCGGTGGCGCAAAACTGGCAAAACCTGGCGGTCCTGTGACATTTTTGCCCGACATCAGAGTCCTTCGCCTACATTCCATGGTGTCCGTTGTTACTGTATTTATTGGCTACAATGATTACATCTGCTGGGAGATATTGGAGGCCGTTGGTCGTCTTCCGGCCACTTGTTGAAGAGGGGTACGATGAGAACCCCACGCCGAATTTGACTACCGTATTTACTTCTAGCACTGGTTAGTGCATGCTATAATGTCGTCTACACTCTAAAAAAATCGTTTACTACTTATCGGTGAGTCCTGACTTGTCACATATGTAATTCTCTTTATACATATGTACCTCTCTCCAGACGTGAACTCTCTTTCGGAGACGATTATACTCTCTTTGTAGAGTCGCAGGAGGCGCGACTCTCCAAAGGGTGTTAACGTATATCTCTAAAGAGAGTGGCTTCAAGAAAACAGCGCTTGTCGAAACGGTGGCGCCAGCGGTACCTTGTGTTCAACCATTTTTCATCTCTTCAACCTTCCCTCTTCCCCTGAGCTTCTGTTTTATTTAAACCGTGGCTAGTGATGTGAAGTGTTGGCCAAGTGAAGGTAGATGTTGGCTAGTGCTAGCATCCCTGTTGACACCCCGAATGCGTTTTCTCATATCACACGCTTAGCACGACGACATCGTCCTGGCTTCCGCATTCGTTATGTATGTATGTTTGCGGTGTTTAAAAAATTCACCGATGATTACGATGCGGCCCAATGCGAATTCTGAGCGCAGCTTCGTGTTGGGGCAAGTCCAACTGTGTTCGAAGTTTTGACTTTCCGCAAGGTATCGACTACGCCATAAATCATAATTTATGTGAAGTGCGGCAGCACCCACTACGCCATTATTCGTCTTTCTGCGGATAAGCGAGGTACCCACTGCGCATCTGTAAGGTATTATGTGCACTTTGTTGATGCTGCAGGTGGCTGATGACGATGAAGAATTATGGCTGAGCACTTTGCTGTGGGTGGGAAGCATCAGACCACACACCCGTTGCACAATTGGCGTTGTGGGATGACTGGTTGTTATTTTACTCTTCTGCCACGCTATATTACACAGGTTAACGCGATTCCTTGCCCGACATGACGCTAGTATAGGGTCCTTTTGCAAATGAGTTTCAAGCACCAGCGTGGCTCTCTGGTAGAATACTCGAGTGCCACGCAGAGGGCCCTGCTTCAACATCTTCGGGAAAATGTGCAGCGCGGCACGGACGAAGGACAAGAAACGCACAACACGAGCGCTGACTCTCAACTGAAATTTATTTCGAGCGCAAACATAAAACAAAAATATTTAAACCACATGGTGATTGCCAGATAAACAAGAAAAGCGCGGGAACATGCCATTCAAAAATTCTATTTCTTTTTTGTGCAGTGCGATAGATGTTTGGCTGATACAACGAGCGGCATCCACGTGCATATGATAAGCCTCGATTATCTCACGGCTTGTTTGATCCTTATTTTTGTACATCACGGCTGTTTCCTGAAACAAGGGTTCACATTTGCATGTTCTGCAGTGGGCGGCCAAATTAGAAGTCGTAGAATTTTTTACAGCACCGAAGTGTTCTCTGAGGCGAATATTCAAACATCGATTAGTTTGCCCGTAATACACCTTGCCACAAGAGAGCGGAATTGCATAAACTACCCCAAAGGAACAAGAAACGAACTTACGCGTGTGCTTAACCTGACACGATGTGATTGGCTTGCGCTTAGGTTTGTTGGCCAGATGACATAAGCTGGATAACCTGTTCTTTGCGGAAAATATGACTTGAACTTGATATTTAGATGCTACCTTCTTTAAGCCATGCGCCATCCGGTGTGCGTAAGGAATAACGGCGATTTTTTCTTTCTTTTCTCTTAGGGTCTGGTCATGTTGAGGATTGCCTTTCTTAAGCTTTTTCAGGAGCCCTTCACAAACGGAGACAACTGTGGCCTGTGGGAAACCCGCTTCTTTTAACCTGTCTAGCTGCCGAGGAAAGCTAAACTGCGCGACGTGGTGGCACGACTTTTTGAGGGCGGAACCCAGGCATGTCGCCGCTATGCCCCGTTTTACCAGTTTGGAATGAGCCGACGAAAAATTTAGTATGGGCTTACTTGATCTAGGATTGCATTCCCAACACAAGTGCTGCGGACTGAATTTTAACTTCAAGTCTAAAAACTGGAGCTCATTATTAGAAGGCAACTCGTAAGTGAATGCCAAACCCAGTCCGCCTTCTTGGAAGGAAGAAACTATCGTGTTAACTTCTCCAGACCCATTGTTCGATCGCGTAATGATTAAGTAGTCATCTACAAACCTGAAGATTTTCACTATCCCTGCTGTCCTAGTGCCTTCCAAAATTCGGTCAACCTTGCCGAGAAAAATTTCACTCAGAACGGGTGCTACCTGAGACCCGATGCACACACCCTGCCTCTGAATCATTACTTTTTCACCCCAAAGGACGAAAGTGGACTGCAAATAAAAATTCTGAGTTCTTTACCCTGAAGATCCCTTCAGGGTGAAGAACTCAGATGTCGATTTTTTACGTAGAGCAGAGCTGCGATGTTGCACAGCCTTAAGCGTTGATGTTCTTTATTACTCCCTTCCGCAAGAACAGCTGATGTCTAGTGTCAAAGAGTGTATTGCAGAAAATGATGAGTTGAAGTTCAGGAATGAAAGTGGTGTACCAGTGGAGTCCTTTCTTGAGCTCCTCTCGTTTTATTTGCAGTCCACTTTCGTCCTTTGGGGTGAAAAAGTAATGATTCAGAGGCAGGGTGTGTGCATCGGGTCTCAGGTAGCACCCGTTCTGAGTGAAATTTTTCTCGGCAAGGTTGACCGAATTTTGGAAGGCACTAGGACAGCAGGGATAGTGAAAATCTTCAGGTTTGTAGATGACTACTTAATCATTACGCGATCGAACAATGGGTCTGGAGAAGTTAACACGATAGTTTCTTCCTTCCAAGAAGGCGGACTGGGTTTGGCATTCACTTACGAGTTGCCTTCTAATAATGAGCTCCAGTTTTTAGACTTGAAGTTAAAATTCAGTCCGCAGCACTTGTGTTGGGAATGCAATTCTAGATCAAGTAAGCCCATACTAAATTTTTCGTCGGCTCATTCCAAACTGGTAAAACGGGGCATAGCGGCGACATGCCTGGGTTCCGCCCTCAAAAAGTCGTGCCACCACGTCGCGCAGTTTAGCTTTTCTCGGCAGCTAGACAGGTTAAAAGAAGCGGGTTTCCCACAGGCCACAGTTGTCTCCGTTTGTGAAGGGCTCCTGAAAAAGCTTAAGAAAGGCAATCCTCAACATGACCAGACCCTAAGAGAAAAGAAAGAAAAAATCGCCGTTATTCCTTACGCACACCGGATGGCGCATGGCTTAAAGAAGGTAGCATCTAAATATCAAGTTCAAGTCATATTTTCCGCAAAGAACAGGTTATCCAGCTTATGTCATCTGGCCAACAAACCTAAGCGCAAGCCAATCACATCGTGTCAGGTTAAGCACACGCGTAAGTTCGTTTCTTGTTCCTTTGGGGTAGTTTATGCAATTCCGCTCTCTTGTGGCAAGGTGTATTACGGGCAAACTGGTCGATGTTTGAATATTCGCCTCAGAGAACACTTCGGTGCTGTAAAAAATTCTACGACTTCTAATTTGGCCGCCCACTGCAGAACATGCAAATGTGAACCCTTGTTTCAGGAAACAGCCGTGATGTACAAAAATAAGGATCAAACAAGCCGTGAGATAATCGAGGCTTATCATATGCACGTGGATGCCGCTCGTTGTATCAGCCAAACCTCTATCGCACTGCACAAAAAAGAAATAGAATTTTTGAATGGCATGTTCCCGCGCTTTTCTTGTTTATCTGGCAATCACCATGTGGTTTAAATATTTTTGTTTTATGTTTGCGCTCGAAATAAATTTCAGTTGAGAGTCAGCGCTCGTGTTGTGCGTTTCTTGTCCTTCGTCCGTGCCGCGCTGCACATTTTCCCGAAGATGTTAGTACACCAACTCGCCCAGATCGCCGTATTAGTTCCCTGCTTCAAATCCCATCCGATCCTGGGTATTTTTTTTTTGCTCATTTTATTTTGTCATGTCTATCGGTTACGCCACCGACGGCGACGGCGACGCTGCTCAACGCAGGAACGGGCGCCTAAGAGCTGTGCTCTAAAAAAAAAAAACAGAAATGCGTATAGTAAGTTCAATGGAGTAATTGTAGAAAGCGTGACAGGAAGAAGGGACATCACAACGGCTGCGTTTATGCGCATACTTCCGGTGCATGTGGCATCAAGCAGCAAGATACGACGCGACATTGCTCTTTTGCACCACCCACGATCAGATTCCGGGCTCTTTCAAACCTGGCCGCGCTTCATTTTCCTATCAGCGTTGACCGTCTTCCGGTGGTGACCCGCTCGCCGGCGGAAGTACACGATAAGCGATGGAACGTTGTGGTTGCATCACAGGACGAGTCTTTGTAAAACGCCGCTTCTGAGTATGGCACACGCGTGCAGGCTTCCTGAGTGGAAAACTAGCGGTCATTTAACTCCATTGTGCTGCGTATTGTTGCAGGGGATCTCTTTGCTGAAGACACTACCACGTTCCAGGACCAACGTCAAGAGTATTTCGTTTTCTTTGCTCGAAACGAATACAACCAAAAAAGAAATTGTGCATGCATTTTGGGCCTAATATTTAATTCTTTTCATGGAAGGATTGAAGCTGACTGATTGCAGAATTATTAGATATTTAATTACACGCTAATTACTATTAATTACCGAGACTCCCCCAAAACAACACATTCGATCCTTCATTTTCTTTCTTGGAATGTAATACTGAGTGCCTCGGAATCATACCATGCGAATTTGACGCATTTGCAGACAGTGAATCCTAATTCGCGCCTGAAGGGGTTGTATACACGCGAACGTACGTAAAGGTTTGTTGACTCCCTTGCCCCGAAGAAATTTCTGGCTGCAACCTTGGAGGACGCTGCTGCGCGATGAAGACAGCGTCGTGGCCCAAGCTGTTCAGCATCTAGCAACGCTGGCGCGATTAGGATGCACGCAATGCACACAAACGTGCACCGCTCATCGAATGAAGCGCGAAAGTGTGCACGCGCAACTACATGGATGCGTGACATCTAGTCGCTCGGTAGCCGGTTTCTAAGCGTATGTTGAAACCAAGTGTACGTTTCAGAATCTGAACAAAGCCATTGGCACAAATGCATCTGAAACTGGGAAAATAAATAATGCATTTGAGTATAGCTTCGGAATCGTTCTGTGAATCTATAAGCACCGCGCGCGTACAACGCGTATGCACGTAAGCGCGCACTCTGGCGCTCGAACGCGAGACCTATTTCGAGGGAGAACGCTGCCACGGCATGCCACCGCATCGCTCTATGGTGCCGCGCAATCAAAGAGAATCCTTTGTCGCGCGGACATCTCCGGAACGGATAGGCGCACGCGTTTGTTACACGGAGTGGCGGTCGTCGTTACGTTTGTAGAGGCCGCTCTATTCGCCTTTGTGCGTCCGAGACGGTCGCCTGGCCTCTTTCGGGAACTTCAAAGGCAGTCGTAATACACGGCACTGGCGTCCGTAATCGCGGTGTCTACGCTGCGACGACCGCGTTCGCATGCATCGCCTCAGTGCCGCAACGGTCCACGCCTGTAGTACATGCTTGTATACGGACGCGCGTTGTCTGCTGCGCCTCCTGATGCCTTGTCGAGATTCTTTCTTGATTTGTTGCCGCGAAGCTGCCCCTTCCGCTTATCGTATACACTCGTGTAAGGGTCGCGCTTCTTTTTTTTTTTTTTTTGAGCGCAATGTCTTCATAAGATTCCTTCACCCACTTTTTTGTAACTGCGTGTGATGGCGTCCACGATGTCGAGGATAATTTGCGACCGAACTGAACTTGTTTCGAGTAGAGACCTTCCTTAGCCAGTCCTTGGCAGGAAGTCAAACTCATACCGTAAGTAGGTTAGGTGCAGGTAGCGGCAGAGAACTGTAGAGATGAAAGTGGTGGAATTCGCTGTCTCGCCAGCTCCGACTGGCTCAGGGTTCTGGCACGGCCGCTTCTGGTTGGTTCAAGATGCTGTAACCGCAGAATCGAACAATACCACGGAATCTCACTACGTGTATAATTGGAGGAAAGGAAATGAAAGGCTGGAAGTAGAAGGTTTAGGAGAACTCGAAGCGCAAATGCGTGCACCCGGAATTCACGTGACGGACCAGAAGTGGCAAAAGTAATGTGACCAATGTGGGAAGTCTTACCAAGAGACAGCAAGAGGCGAGGGGGCGGGGGAGGGGGGGAGCGACGTTAAGAGTACACTGTCTTCAGTCAGTCCAAGTCTATAGTGATTGCGTTCATTCATTCAAAGAACTTTTTTGAAATGTCCTGCGGGAAGACTAAAAGGTCCCATCTGGGTGACGGCCAGGAGTTCTTGAATCTTGTTGGCTTCCTCGGCCCGCTGGACCGTCAGAAAATGACCTTGAAGGGCAGAGCTAGGAAGCACTGTCTCCCTGGGTTCATTCCCAGTATTGTGTGTTACCTCTCAACATTCTCATAATATATCTGTTCCAGAATGGCTCTAGAACCACAGTTCTTGCACTTATCTTTCTTGCATTTGTCTGGGTGAATGAGGTGACTACGAATATTTTTTTTCTTTTGCGTGATTTTGACGAAGTGCGGCCAATAAATGGACTCTAGACATTCCGTCAGACTTTTCTTACTGTTATGAGCACGGTATCCGCCACTATACACCGCGATCGCCAACCACCACAAAAGTGAGAGCTGTTGTTTTCGCAATGAACTTAATTTATTAGTCAATACCGCACTGTCTCCGACTAGCACATTCATGCTTTAAGTCATTCTCAGTGCCATATCCTTGTCATGAAGACCCTGTTACTTCAATACTGTTAACAATTATTAAGGCGAAAGCCCAAGTTGCCTCATCAAACGCTGAAATTGACTGTCGGCATCAACACGAGTGATACAAAAAATCGTCATCACCTTCATGTGATGATGTCACCCTATGACGTCACCGTAACGTCACATGATGACCCCATCATATGACATCTCGTTCTGTGAAAGGTGTGCTGATCTTGGAGGCACTGCAAAACCAAGTCAGGTGCATAACGCTTGCAATGCCCCCGATCCCAGAAGCAGTGCAAAACCATGTTAAGCGTAGAAAGCTTTCGAGAGGAGGGGGGAGAAGTTGGGGATGCGGGATTTACGCGAGCCTATGCGGTATTATTTGCTGTGTCACTGTTGCGAGATTTCGTGCAGGTGGCGGGCGCCTTGTGGTGTAACCATCGTCTGTACACTTCCACGAAGAGCGGCGTCGGTGGTCTCTCTCTCTCTCTCTCTCTCTCTCTCTCTCACACACTTTTATTGGTTCTTACTTGACCGTTCTTTCTTTCGCAATACAAGCGTCTTGGTATTCTCGCTGTTATCGCCAGTCTCACCTGCTTTCGATTTGACTTCTGATTCCCGGGAAGAATACCTTTCGCAGGGCCCGCCGTTCTCCGAGGTCTCGAAGAATACGCTTGAATATGTGCACGACCCCCGATGAGGAAGAGGAGTCGTTTTTCGTGCCGTTGAACTGCTGCAAATGTTTCGTTCAGGTCGGTAGGGCTGCAGAAACACAAGTTGGAGTCCTAGAAATACGAAGCGTTCCGTTTGTCTTTCCTGTTTCTTATTCTCAGCCGTGTGTTGACAAGGCCTAGCTTCTGAGACAACGAAGACGATAATAAAACTTAGGCAAGATAAGTGGTTTGCTATGTGAACTGTTCCCCATTCCAGCTGTACCGGAAGGAATATATTGAACGTGAAATCCACGGCACGGGACGCGTTTTCCTTCTTTTGTCTTAGTGTCGGGGTCTTGCCCCGCAAAAAAGCACAAATGCACTTACAGCTGGGCGAGTTGGTGCCGATTCATTCTTTAAATGTATTGCGCTGCGAGGGACAAGGACGTGAGGCAAGAACAGAATGCTACACGAAACGCAGATTGGCTCACAGGACACGGTATATACGATTTTACGGTGCACTGAAACTAGATATACCTTTTAGTGAAGCGTAGTTTTATGCGCCTATGTCTTCCTATGTGTTCTCTAACCTAACTCCATATTTTAGTTGTTTCCGTTGTGGTTTTCTTATTTCAGCATAAACATCGTTAGACAGTGCTCTCAAATCTTGTTCTATTTTTAAAGCTATAATTCCATACATAGCGTGAAGTTTTGCGTGTTTCACATCTAGTAAAAAAAAAAGCACACTATTTGATGTAATTCGCACAGCAAGAAGGTGAAACTGATTTTCCAATGATAAAATGGCTCACTGATCAATAGTAGTGAGATTAGGTTATAATAGTCGTGTTCGTAATAGTAGTGTAGCCTTATTTCTATTATGCAACGACCTGTCATAGCAACAGACCATAGGCTTTCAGTGTGTCGCTATAAACCATTAGCAACATGTCATAATCAGCAATAGCAACAAGAAATTTCCTCAGAAATTTCCTCAATGACAAGTTGGGACAGCATTAATAACAACGCAAAGCTTGCTCCGCGTCTTCATTATTTCTTGAATAGTATAAGGAATTCAATCCATAATATTACTTACTTAACTTTTTTCGCACAAAGCATGTTGAAGCATGCGTAACCCGTAAATGACACTGTGAGTTGCCACTGTGCTTGTCACAATCGCCTTTATCGTACAGCCGTCCTCGCACACTTAACAACTCATCGCGATATACAAAGGATTTCTCCCATCTTCTAACGCTTTGCAGCAACGCTGGACGATGTAACGCAACACACGTTTCGTGTGACCGTGAGGCTTAACACCTCGTTAGAAGCGCTGCGTCCTGTCTGTATAGTCTTTCTCGGGGAACTTAAAAGCAGAAACTTTGACCTGTCTGTCTGTCTGTCTGTCTGTCTGTCACATGGTTCAGCCAACCGGGCAAAGTTTAAGCACTTGCTGAACGCCCAGCCATCTTGAACTGGTAGCAGCGTTCATGCATGTGAACATTGTCGGTCAAAAAGCAATCATTACGCATATCTGAGGTGCAAAATCAATACGTAAGTATTAGGTGGTGTTTTCCTTTACTAGAAAATGCATAGATACGTAATTTGAATGACCCTAGTGTTTCTTAGGCTGCGGTGAAACGGTGCAGAAACAACCGGCAGGAAAAAAAAGCGGCCGGCAGAAGACTATCGTCTTTGGACGACAATTGCAGCGAAGCACGCAGATACGCGGCCAATTTTCCTTGTACTAATTAGATATGTCTCAAGTCAGTAATACATACCACCTGGCTCAACCATCATCTCTAATATCGTTAGGAAAGACTGGCACGTGAAAGGGAGAAACATAGTTGCTTGTTGAACGTGTTCTGCGACCAAACAAACAATGAGTGGCCCATGACTTGTGTTCCCTATAGCGAGCTTCAGCCGATAGGGTAAACTCTCGAAGATGCGCATGCACCTTTAGGCCCGGTCTACATTTAGAGCGTTTCTTCGTACAGACTTTGCATCAGGTCAACCGCTTAGGTTTTGTACGAACACGACATGTCTTGTTTGTATGTTTCTATACGAAAGACACGGTGAGCTGACTTGGAGTGCGTCCGTGTTAGAGCAAAACTATTCATTGTTATTCCGCGTTCGTACACGCCATTTTCTCTGGGACATTAAAATCGCATTTTTCTTCGGCATCACACAGCCGCCGGTAAGTCTGCAAGCCTGAAGCGTCGCTTCGGACAGGGGATAGCGTAGAGTAGTTTAGGACGTGATCTGGAAGGGAAGAGCTGAATTAAAGAGGCGCGGTTTATCGGACAGCATGTTGTTTTTGGGCTCCTCGATCGTACATGCGATGGTCGGCGCAAAATAAACATCTGGATTTTCTCCAACGATTCAGACAGGGTAATCTATGTCCCCCCCCCCCCCCCCCCCCCCACTTCATTTATGTGTTTCTGTCCCCTTTATCGTATGAGGAAGGTAAATGTTCTTACCTCAGATTTCGATGCTTCTCACGAAGCGATCGTGTCATGTAACTTTATTCCTTCAAGGCGAGACGTTTATTCGGTGTAGCGGTGCGTCAGTAATTTACGCCTGCCGTTAAGCTCAGAGTCGGGCATCTCAGTAAACGTCGATACTTTTGTTCTTTTTTTTAACGTTGTAGACAATGAGTCGCTTAGTATAGACCAGTATAGGAGCATGAGGGCATGCATGTGGTCCGCGTGCACCGTCTATCTGTAGTATGGCTGTTTATCACTTTGGAAACAACGTTGAATTCTGTGCAGAGGACGAAACGAGAGACGATGCAGCGCTTTCGTTGTTCTTTTTTTCCTTTCTTTATATATTATTTTCTTCAAGTGCGAGGCTTCCATTGCCTCACAAGAGCCGCTTTACGGTTCTCCAGGTAAACACAGGCCACCGTTGTATTAGATGGTACAGATATTCATACCTCGTACTAGGGTCAACTAACACGTTTGATACTGTTTTAATCTTAAAAATAATGAAAGAAAAAAGAAGGCAGCTTGGACAACTCATAATTTTACCGAGTTTAAACGAAGGTAATCCTAGGTCTTGCTGTTACAGCAGCGGATATCTACTATAAAAGAAAGACGACGATGGGCCCTCGGACCGCCATAGATGGCCGGACACTTCTGTGCTTCAGCGACCCCTTTGTCCCAGCCCACTGTCCGGAGCTGAAACTCCGGTTGCCAGCTGCGCAGACAGCCTGCCATCGCTCGTGGTGTTCTGAACCTTGCAACGGGGGCTTGGCTTTGATCGGGCAATTAAGAAAGATGTGATTGAAGTCGGCTCTGGTGCTAGGACACAAGTTGCAACGAGGAGAGGGTTCGCCATGCGTAATAAGGGAGAGATGGAAAGAAGTCGTGTCTGTGGCCGTTTGAACTCTACGCCACAAAAACCTGGTCACTTCTGGAAATATATTTATGTAGTGGGGTTTACGTTAGGCGGTGAATTTCGGTAAAACAATGTTATATCGTGCTGTAACTGTGCGTGTAAAGCCTAACCATACTACATCGGTCAGCTGCGGGCAGAACGCTTCTAATGTCAGTTCCCAGAGTTCGCGTGATCTGCGTAAGTTGCTTAGCTGAGTGCAGCGCTTCATCGCTTTCACGCGGTTGTGCGAGAGTTCTAAGGACTACGCTGACCTTTCGAGGATGCTTGAATGCTCCATTCCGCTCGACTCGATGGACGACGATTTGCATCACCTCAGTGCGGTAGCCCTTCACGCGGCGACTTCTATGCGCAGTGTATCCGACGATTTACAGAGTTTCTCTCATCAAATTAAAGTAAGATAGTTTTATAAGCAGCCCCGCCACGGTGGTCTAGTGATTATGGTACTCGACTGCTGACCCGAAGGCCGTGAGATCGCAACCCGGCCGCGGCTGCCGCATTTCGATGGAGGCGAAATGCTTGAGGCCCGTATAATTAGATTTAGGTGCACGTAAAAGAATACCAGGTGGTCAAAATTCCCGGAGCCCTCCACTAGGGTGTCCCTCATAATCATATCGCAGTTGTGTGACGTAAAACACCAACAATTATTATTATTATAGATTTATAAGCAGGATACACTTGCGACATAGCAACACAATCTAAGCTTATGCGTCTGCGCATATCATTAGGTCTGTTTTTTCTTACGCGAGTTGGACACCCGCTGAAAAGGTGACCCCACTCTTTTCTGTCTACGTGCGTAGTCGTCGAAGGACTTCCGATTTAGTCTGTTTCGCCAAGCGGCTATGAACGAAATGTTTGTTTTTCCTCGGCCCTAAACGATTGGGCTCTGGTAGTCTTTTTAGTGCATCTTGCATTTAACGCGGAGTTGGCTTCATTTCCTCGATACGGAGTTGACTAATGACATCTCCGTGCAGTAGCTGCGTGGAAGGCAGCAGTGTTCTCCGTTGTTTCGGAGCTAGAGTTTATATACCCTCTACATTCCTTCCTCTCAAATGCTGTACAAGGTAAGCACTGTACACCTCTACCCCCCCCCCCCCTCACCGCTGTCAACTGAGGCTGGTGTTATCTGCGTCATTTGCTTGCACGTGTTGCTTGTCTCCGAGCAACGAAATCTACGGGTATAAATCGAATGAATCCATATCCATGCCCCAGCGCCTACCTAGGTCTGGACGTAAGTATATATATATATATATATATATATATATATATATATATATATATATATTCGCTTATTCGCCAGTATTCTTCGCTTCACTCCGGAAGCTCACCGTTCGGACATTTGTCATGCGAGAGATAATGGCAGATAAGAATAACGTTCAAGAGCTAAAGTGCAAGACACGGATGAAGTGAAGGGCGCAGCCAGAGCACAAATTGGAATGGAAGGCTTCAGTTAGCGCAAGAGCATACTAGCGGGCAGCGCTGTCGGGAAAACTAAGCGTAACAAAAGCTGGGGTCCTGTTTTGCGAATGAGAAGGTTCATTTGTTTCGGGAAGCCCCTATCATTGTTTACCGCTCGCTTCTTCTCATTAGTGCATCCGTCGAACCACTGGGGTAGCAGCGATATTTCTCTGTCCGTAGATACGCGTAAGCACACGGGTACACGCGTTGCACGTAGAACGAAGAGAGTCAGGCTAAAGCTGGTTATTCATACGTAGTCGAATGAACAGCGACGGGAGAAGACCGGATGAACAACGACAGGTAGTGCGGCTTTCTCATTTTAGGCGGCTCCGTTAATGTTTAGCTTATTTTTTTTTTCTCGTCTTCCACGTCAACAAGTTGCGAAAGGTCCGCCTATCTTGGCCCGAAATAGGAAGCGCGGGGCGCAGCGAGACAACACTGCGGCACGTCCATTTGTCAAACATTTCCACCCCCACCCCCCGCCCCTTTCCACACGAGTTCTATGTATAGGTCTATATATATATGTACGCCCGCGTGCGCTTATCGGAGCCTATAGTTTTTTGCGTTTCTTACGCAAGCTGCAGTAAAGACCTGCTGGGCATGCTCTCAAAACTAACGCAGCGTCCTCGCTAGGGGTCCCCGGATATTCACGTAGAGGGCAGCGAAAAGGCGAGATTATATACGTACACGAACTGACGTCACGTCAGTTTCGAATCTCTGTAGGGAGATAGCGCGCGGTTTGCTTGCTCCTTCCCTCCCCCTTTGTTCATTCTTCTTACCTCGCTTCGTATCCAGCCCTGTCGAAGCGACGTATGCGTCTCGATGAAAAAGAATATTATTCTTTTTCCTAAATCGCTTCGGACGTGCGCACGCCATACGTCAAAAGGAAAGCGGCCCGTTCCATCGGGTATGCACGTCGGCGCGTGGACTCCGGGAATATGCTTTATAAGCGGCGCAGGCTGAGCGAAGCAGGTTGGCACAGGCGATGTTTCGAAACTTGTCAGCGAAGCGAACGTGGTCGTCGCACATTCCCGGCACGTCGTCGCCAGGTTGCCCTCCCCCTCCTTCCTCTCTCCCCCTCCTCCATGCATTCACACACTTCTTATTTGATGCTTTCGTTTCGCTTGTATTTGAGCCGAACACACGTACTCTAATAGGATCTTCCCCCAACTCGCGCCGCCGTATCGGCAGCTTTAGTGCACAAAATCTGGAGCGGGAAATGACGTGAACGTGCGTGTCGTCACAATTTCACTCTCTCCCTACCTCCTCTCTCCTTCCCTCCTTCGCAGTCTTTCCCTTCTTCCCGTCATTATTTTTGACGTGCACTTGATGTATCACATCGTTCCACAAGACTTGTGATCGCGTGGAGCTTACGTAAACGAAATTCACGACTGAAATTGGGACGAAGGGAAGAGATTGCGAAATACGTGGACTGGTCCAAAAAACAAAACAGAAACAAAAGGGGAGCACTAACATAGGCTTGTCTTGCTTAATGTTGGGTGTGCTTCATGAATGCTTACGCGCTTGCACCAAATTTTGCTTCCCCAGCCCCCCCCCCCCCCCTTGTCGTCTTGCACGGAAATCCAATCCAATCTGCAAGGCACGGAAGTCCCCCCCCCCCCCCCTCCCTCCGATTTCCGCTCCTTGTAGCGAAACTCGTGATTTACAAACTGTCCGCTCCCACTCTAGCCCCCAGCCCCCACCCCAGAACAAACAAACAAACGAAACACGTGCCTGTCTTCAACCGTTTGTTGTTTGGTCGCTCCGGTTCGTACCGCGCCTTGATCGCCACATTTATTTCAAAAGAACCACGTTTTCCCGAGCCCTTAACAATGGTTTCCCCAGTTTCCGAAAAGGGACCTTCCAATGCTCATTTTCGGACATACCGCGTTCCTCTACCTCCTAACTACTTTGATTCCCTGTTAAGGCATTTGCCCCAACTCTACTTCATACAGTTCCTTCCATATCCCCTAGCAAGTTCCCTCAATTTATCTTCTCGATAAATTGAGGGAACTCGTTTCCCCACACATTTTCCCTATAGCGTGCCCCTGTTCCAGATATACATCCCTAAGTTATATCTTTCCGGCGCGATCCTTCCCTCTTTCACCCTTTTTTCCCGTACTGTCAGCCGATGGACGCAAACACACGTTGGGCCAGTGAATTATGATTATTCATTGATACCTGCACTCTCTACCTGCTATGCGCAGAAGAGAAATGCATGGTTTCTAGGAGGCGAGATAGGGAAAGGAGGGGAAATGACCGAAGGGAACGTTCGACGATCATCTCGTGGTGGCACGCTTTGCAGCTCACTCGCTCTCTCTCTCTCTCGGGCCATCCTCCTCCTTCTCCGGCATCGTTTCCCGAATCCGGCACGGCGGGACTCCTGTCACGCCATCCGGCCGTTTAAAAACGGGAAGACATTTTCCTAATGGGCTTTCAGCGTGCGATCAGAGGTCCGGTCATTTCCATGGCAGGTCGGAGAGCGAAGAAGCTCAATAGCGCGTCTAGCCACTGGCTTTATTTTGTTTTCTTAACTGATCACGTTGTATAAAATGTATACGCGTTGTCGTGCGAATGCGACGCAGCGACTACTCCTTGTCCTTGCTATCTATCCTTATTATAAAGAGTATATCAGCCACAGGTTCTCCGGAAATAAGGAATTTCTTCGTATTCACGACGCACTACTTGAAATTAATTAAACTATGGTGTTATTTTTCGCACTAAAGCAGCGATATTATGTGGGAGGCCGCAGCTGAGGCCTCCTGCTTAGTTTTTACCACTTGAACGTCTTTAACTTGCGTCTTGTTTGAACGCGGCCTTCGTGGTCCGAAGTCTAAACTTAGTTGTCGAACTTAGCAGCGAGACGCCTCAGCCTGTACGTAAGATTGAAGAGTGCATGGGAGAGTGTCCACCACGATTCCAGATTTGTAGTTCTGTCCTCGATTTAATGTTCGTGAAAGGATAAAATTGTCGTCTACAGCACTGTCAGGATTACGCAAGCATAAATAACCAATAAAGTTGAAGGGAAAGCGATCGCCGCTGTAGCTCTATTGGTGGAGCATCGGAGCGTTACCCGAACGCTGTAGGTTGGGTCTATACCTGCGGCAAGTTGATTTTGCAGGCACCCATTTCAATTTATGTCCTAATTACTATACTACACTTAAAACGCACATGTCCCCGATATCTTCCTTAGCCTCGTTTGTTGGTTGACTTGATTAGGTTGTGCCTGACAAAATAAACGAGCCCTGCATCAATCTCCCCTCTTTTGTTCATCCGCACCTTCGTAGCTCGAAGCAATACAAAGAAAATTTATCGAATTTCTCACACAGACTATAGTCGACAAAAAATTTGTGATCTCGCTGTCATGTGGTATACAGCTAGACATGTTTTCGTTTGGTCAGTTGGGCGTTCCGAATGGCTAGAGGCTAAATAAAAATTGTGGGCAGTTTGCACTAAGTCGCGCAAAGTTTGGCACAGCGAACCACGGACCCGTCGCCGCTCGTACTCCCCGTCGACCGACACGTCTATCTTCAAGATGCGCGCCTCCTCGGGAGTACGCAGGGCGGAGGTTGCGAGCGACGTCTCAGTCGGTGGGCGTGGCTTAGCTACTGCGCATGCGCGGCTTGGCCAGGTGGTGAGGTATCTGGTCGCTAGACGACGCGATGCTTGCTTGCTCTTGCTTCTTTCTCTCTCTTTCGTTGATGCTCTCTGTCTCTCTTTTTATTTCTGCATTTATTTCTCCCTATTTCTATCTTCCTCGTTCTTTCTATGCTACGCTTTACTCTCTCCCCTCCTCATTTCTCTCTCTCCTCACCATCACATCTATCCTCCTCACACTCACTCCCCCTTCCCACCTCCTTCCTATACTATACTATACAAGGCTATGCTATGCTCTGCTAGCGTGCCTGGATAGCCGAGTGGCTAGGACGCTCGACTTCGGATCGAGGGTACGCGGGTTCGAATCCCGCCTCGTGAAGAATTTTCTTCGGCAAGAATTTTTGTCTTTCTCTATCTTCATATATTTCTTTCTGTCTCTCTGTTTCTTTCTTTCTTTCTCTCTCTCTCTGTACTCTTTCTCAGGTAGCCGCACAGTGGCACATAGCCGTTAAGATGATGATAGTTTTCTGCGATCGACTCACAAGGAACGATATGCTAAACAGCTTCGCCATTAAAAATTCTGTATGCAAATAAAACACCCGTGTACTTAGATTTAGGTGCACGTGAAGGACACAAGAGGTACGTCAGAATTCATCCGGAGACCCCACTACGCAGTGCCCCATAATCATGCCGTGCATAGTTCTTGCTCGAACAGCCATAGCTATGCAATCCTATTATAATTACTGTTGTATATAAAAACAGCGCAAAACACAGACTTTGGCTACATTTAATTCCTATTATATATTCTCTAGTAGCCTCAATCCGTCTACCGGAACTTTCGCACGGCAGTCTTAATATTCAGGTTATTATAGAATAAAATATGTGTTATTATCCTTACGTACCATAATAATACCCTGGTCATATAAACAGGCATATTTGAATAACGAAATTTCCGCATCGCATGAGATTATACGAGATAGATGGCTTCGGAATATCAAGTATTTTTTTTTTATGCTAAGCGGGTAAAAATATATATGTTGTCTTGAGTTAGTTTCGGAATCAGTGTTTTCTACTTAAAAAAGGGGGCGGGGGTGTTGTACTCGTAGGGTTCGTGTAGGGAATCACCTAATCGAATGCCGATCGAATAGCGAAGACTACTTCCCAATTTTAAATTCGGCACACACCCGAAGCTATAAATCATGGAGGGCAGCGTGCGGCACAAGCCTCTGTTAAACGACACTTGTTTACGTCTCTTCTCGTTGTCATCTGCCAGGCGATATGTGGTAACCATCTTTCAAGAGAAGCCAAACAACAAGAACAAAAAAAAAAAGAAAAGGCGCGTTTCTATGGAGGCAAATAACGATGGTGTTTGCGCCAAGGCTACCAGAAATGTCTGCACGGAAAGCTACTAAATACGTCTTCTATTCAGGTAGACGACTTCGGTGGCTACAGCGTACACGTCTGCAATCGGCGCGCACACGAGAGGCCGGCGCGAGTTCTTAAGCGCGGCTTTAGAGATTAGCGGCGCCTTAGAATGTATAATTTAAGAATCGAAGCACGTACGCCGATTGTCTCCACGACGGACGACGGGACGTTAATTTGCTGCCTCTTTAAAGAGACGCCGCGCCGACTTTTGAGCGATGCACGCGAGCTCAACGCGCGCTCTGTGGCAAGCGATCGAGTAAGCTAGCGTTGGCCAGTTGCGCACCCGGCTAATTCCTGCGTTCGGAGGACTACTTGTTGGTGCCGCTCACGTACGCGATTCGGTGGCGTTTGGTGACAGATAACGGTTCTTTGCTTTTTTTTTTTCGGTCCCGTAGGAGCTTGTTGGGGCCGCACGCGAAGTTTGGGCCACAATCCTTATCGCCGACGCGCCGCCAGGTTTGCGCAATTATCCGTGTATGTTTTGTGGCTCGACTTGGAAGCCGCGTTGGCTTGGCTTTGTTTTACGACCGTTCGCGCAGCCCTCCAAGGGAGTCCACCGCCGATCTCTTCTTCGAGGAACGGTTTCTTTTCAACCCTTTTTTTTACTGAAAGATTTTCTTCGTCTCTAGTCGTCATGGGGAGGAGGTTATGTGGGGAGGGATGTTCGTTTCCTCCGTTGCGCACGGGAATTTGTTTCCGCTTGTACGAAATAATCTGGCGCGGTGAAATGTATTCGTAGATAGCCCGGCGTATCTTTTCGGGCCTTGTTTACTGCCGTTCCACTTTTGTGTACGAGCCGAAGATCCCCAGATTCCGTGCAAGTGCGTCGTACTGAGTTGCACATTTTGTGCACTGTCGTGACGGCGGAGGGGGGAGGGGGTCAGTTTCGTTATTCGGGGTACGCATCTTTCATCGCTTAATCCTGGAGCATTATTTTTCTTATTTTCGTGTCACACCGCGCTGTGTCGTTAAATTTCTTTGGAGGCTTTCGGAAGTGCTTGCCTACTGAGCGGTACTACCACTTCTGCATGATAATTTGAACACTATGTGGTACAGTGGTTGGCACTGATGGGCAGCTCTGATTCGGTTTCTCTAAAAGGCAGTGGTTGCCTGCAGCCGCCTGCTCGCAGGGACTTCATGCCGTGTAAGTAAGCAAATTATCCCTAATTTTTGTATTACCGATAAAGTACTAATCAACATCATTACACCCATTCTTTGTTGTGTATTGGCCCTATATTTCGCAGCCACACATGTTCGTGATGTATGCTTTCGCCAGGTGTCGTTTTCTCGGCAGCGTGGCATAATGCTGCTGAGCGAGCACGTTTCCTTGGTAAACATAGTCACCCCCCCACCCCCCACCCCCAAGAACAAAATGAAATAAAAATAAACGCTGTATTCATGCTCGATTCTGTATTGAATCATCCACAGCACACGACTGGGCGTGAGCAGTGATAACGTCGCCAAAACTTCGTTCGAACCTCTCACTAATTAAACGTTGGGATACGATTGTCGCGTTATTCTGGCCCAACATGCGCATCCTGGCTGCGGGAGGCGTGGTTCGTGATGCTATCATTCCATGTGGTCATTGAAATACTTTCCCAGTTTCACGCGCCAGAAACGAAGATATGTTTATGAGGCGCGCCGCAGTAGTTCTTGGCTCGGGATTGATATTGACCCACCTGGGGTTCCTCAACGTGCAACCGAAAGTCTAACTACATGAGCGTGTTTGAATCGCGCTCGCCGTCGCTGGGAATCGACCTCGCTCTATTTTGCTATCAGCAGCGATAACACCTTAAAGTTCACGCTACTGCGGTGGTTCATGTGGTTATGAAGTGCATTCATTTTGGATTCGAGATAAGAACTTCTTGCTGTGTGAGTTGGTCGGATTTTAGGCAAATGCCTATTTTGTTCCTTGCGCTCATTTGAGCGTGCTCATGCTCATTTGAGCATGAATTATAGAATATAATAAGGGCCTATAATAGCCTATGTTGGCGTTCGGGCCTAAATGCCTACAAATGCCTACAAATGCGTATAAATGCCTGTTTTTCAAAATTGGCGCCTATATGAAGACTATTTAGCCTAAAGTTTCGCTTTCGGGTGCAGTTTGATACCGTTATTCATGTTACCGCGCAACACTGAGTGTTCGGAACTCTACGGGGTTCAACGTAGTCCTCTAGTTCAACCAACTTCCGGAAAACCACCGCTAGCAGCAGTGAAGTGGGAAGCGCCTGCCAGCATACGCCGCCGCGCTGACATGGCGTGAGCGGTTGGCGAATGCGAAGCCGTCAGGGGAGAGGAAAGTGAAGAGCAAAAGAAGAAAGAAAAATGTTGTGTGCCCGTGGCTTTTCTTTTGTTTGTAATATCACTTTGTAAGGTGTTCACTGCCAGGGGAGAAAAACTACGCGATCCGACCCGGCCAATACGAGGCATCCCTCCCTTCTGGTCTTTCAGCGGTCTGGCTATCTGCTCCTGTGCTGCCCTTCTCAGTCATGCCGAAAAGAAAGACACCCAGGAGCGTGTTGATTTGACAGTGGACACTTAGCTCCCCACGCTACAGAAAAGCTCACAGGGCCCCTTATGCACTCAACTAAGACGACTCGAAGGCGAAAGCCGAAAGATTTCTGCACCTATAGCCTGGTTTTGCTCCGCCTACAGGATCGGAGGCACCTCAGCTGGTTTTACACCGCCTCCGTGGTCGGCCCACGTTTGACCAAGTTACGATGTCATGTGATGACGGCATCACGTGACGTTACGTGATGGCAGAATTTGTGGTGTCGTGATGACGTCACAAATTTTAGCGATCTGTGACGTCATGATGACGTCATATGTGGACGTCGTCTTTTTTGCATCACGCGTGCTATTCCCGACGCCGCGGGATGCTGACGCCGCCAACGGTCAATTTTCGCGTTTGATGAGGCATATAAAGCTTTCGCCTTAATTAATGGAGATGTCGTGTTCTGCGAACCGTGCGAGACGAAGGACAATTGCACGGCTATTTTCAACTGTTGTCGCCTTCGTGCCAATATAAACAATAACATTTTTTGTTTTCCTGTCGCAGATACCGCTGCTCGCCTTCGTTTGAAATTATTTACATTTATGTAAAAGAAATATTGTGCCTATATATATTTACGACGTTGGGAGCGTAAAACTTTGTTTTCCCTGCCTGTTTTCTGGCGCCCAAAACACGCCTTTTTTAAAGCCTAAAAATTCGGCCCCTAGTGATTACGTGACATCTTCATTTTAGCGCTAAAAAATACGAGCACATGAAACAACACAAGCATATCTCAGCGCATACACCCCACCCTCCTTTACCTACTGTTACCATGATAACTGATACCCAGCCGTGTTAAATGATACCCATGTTGTTAAATGTTGTTAAATGGCATCCAGCATTGCCTGGTGTGTACTATCCGCCTCTAGTATAACAGCAACGTTGTACTGATGCGCTGTCATTGCAAAAGATTGCGTTTTTAGCCCACTTTATACAGGGTTGTTTCAGATACGTCTCATACTACACCATTCATCGTCCATTAGTTGCCGTCATGATGGTCGGAAATTAGGTGCATGACGCTGAATAAAGAACACAGATGAAGAAAAAAGCAATGTGCGCGTGTCGTAACTTTCGGTGGAGTCCGTGAGCTCTTGCATATATGCATCAGCAGCAACTTAAGTTGCTACGTTGTACTGGTACGATGACCACACAATTGATTTCGTCAGAGTAATTCCTCTACATTTTCACGACCTGAGTCGTCTCTACGTCATGAGTCATGGTTAGTCGTGACTCGTCCAAACCGCAAGAGTTTCGGCCTGCTGTACTTGGCAGGGGAAGAGAGGAGGCGAGTGGTTATTAAAGCGTCTTCACGAGGGGTGCAGACGATTGGTATTCCTCGCGTGCTTGTTGCCACAAAGGAATGTATTCGACTAAAATATATATTCCTGGGCGAAGCGACTCTAAAAGTGCCACGCCAAACTTAGTTATTTTTTTCTTGGAGATCGCAACAAGTTGCGCGCCGTCGGTTAGTCACTTGTACCTGTGCAAGGCCTTTTTTATTTTTATTTTCATGAGAACAGACTTGGGGCTTGGTAATTTCCAAGTGCAAATGAGAAGCCGTGGTCAGTCGCTACTGAGAACCCGGTGGGGCGATCGTAAAACCGAAGACTTGAGTGCGTTCTACGGAGTTGTAGGCTTCTCTGGACGCCTCACGTTTGGAAGCCATCAACTGAGGAAAGAAAAAAGAAAAGAACGAGTGAGACAAGGCTAGCTTCACGCATTTCTTACTGACTGCACTTGCTATTGCTCGCTTGTCCGTCCAGTCGCCCGTGTTTCCTGTACCTCCAATTTACAGCTACTTCGGCGTGTTTCTCCACTTTCCATATACAAGTCGGCCGGAGAAGATTAGGACGGAGGGACTTGCGCGCGCCACTGTATGATAAGTTTGCAGCAGTGCCTCGTGGACTGTGGTAAAGGTGCTGCCAATTGGACTTTACATCAAAATCAACGGTCGGGCTTTTCTACTGGTGGCCTCAGATACTTCACTGGCGAATAACAGGGTAGATAGTACAGGAATTGCGGGAAAAATTCGCGCGCTAAGGGAAGCGATTAGGATGGGGATCAGACTGTTGGCTTATGGGTTGGCTTGTGTTGGCTTATACGGTCGACTTGTGGAGGTGTTTACTGTTGAAGGAAGTAGACCTGTTGGCGGGAAAACTGTTGACACTGGGGGGAATCATTTGGCCAATGGGTGAATACATTTTACCTGTGTCTGCGCATGTCATAAATCGCTATATATTGCTACGTCTTTCAGTGAATAAAATGAGTTGAAAATTTACCGCCCGTGTCGTCGTACCTCCCTCTGTCCTCGTCTTTTTTGTGCGGTCAAAATGTCAAACAGTAAGCACCAACTAGGTCAAACGCAAGTTCTCCTGACATTTTACCGTTAGGGGAAAACTGTTGACGGGAGGGGAGGGGGGAGTGAGGATTTAATTATGGGGTGGGAGTGTCGACTGTTTATCGTCAACCTGCATTATCGACACTGGATTCGTCACTGCTACTCATTCTAATATTCCCGAGCCTTAGCCTGTAGCCCAAGCCTGTAGCTTCACGTACTAGCCTGTAGTAGCAATTCCCTAGCCTTTAGTTGCGTGACAGCCGTACTCTTCCTGCAAATTTATTCGCCCACATTGTCTAGTAAATCAGTCTTCTTCATTTTCTTTCGATACGCTCATGCTATGGTGACTTGGCAAGCCCAACCACAACTCGACGCACACGCGACCGAACACGACTGCGTCGTGCCGTGTCGCCATGCGACACGAGAGAAGAGATTTGAAAAAGTAAGAGAAAAAAAACGAAAGCATGCAACGTTTTGGCCCAGTTCCACGGGAGTGAATTTAGCGTGCTGAGGCACCTCTGTTACAGCGTTGTTTTGTGTACGGCGCCGGTAGTTCTGCAAGCCGGGTAGCATCGGACCTTGAAGAAGGCTTTCAAGAATCCTTGAAGAAAGCGTCCAAGAACCTCATCTGTTTGTTTACATTATGAATGCGAACACAGCACGTGTCTCGCCTGTGCATTCTGCAAGGGGAGGAGGGGGGGGGGGTTCAGTTTTGCGGCTTCCGTTTCGCGTGAAAATTGTTTAAAGCTTTTGTAACGAAATAGCTGCTGAGAATCGTTCATGCAGATAGAGATAATCGACTCAGGAGGAAGACGGTGGCTTTCGCCTTCGAGTCGCCTTAGGCAAATTCATAAAGGACAATGTGACTTTTTTGCACGCGTAACTTGCACACAAACAAGCAAACAAACAGCAAACAAAAGCTCACACGGTTTCTTATGCAATCGCCTTTTTATTTCTTCGCAGTTGATGTATTGATCCTTCCCTGTACCTCTCCGTCAGCTTTCTGCACCTAACCTGGTTTTTTGCACTGCCTCCAGGATCGGAGACATTGCAAGTTTTCTGCATCTCAGCTGGTTTCGCGCCGCCTCCGTGATCGGCTCACCTTTTACCAAGCGACGCTATCATGTGACGTCAAAAATTGTGATGACCTGTGACGCAATGAGGTGACGTCATCGCGCGATGATGATTTATGCATCACTCGTGTTGACGCCGACTTCGATGGTCAAATTTCGCGTTTTATGAGGCATCTAAGGCTTTCGCCTTAATAGAGAGTTTGAGAATTGGGGACCCAAGACACTGGGTCCCCAAGCTGCGTTGGGCAGCCTGCGCTTGCGTTCGGATGGTCAGCAGAGTTTGAGAATTGGGCCAACGCAGGTTGCGCGTTGGGTCAAGCGCACGGAGCGCCACGCGTGACGAAACTTAAAATCATGCGAGACGCGGGCCATACTGCTCCGTGGCCCGCGTTGCGTCTGTGTCTTCTCGCTGGTGACCCAAGACGCCTTGGGGCCCCACGCTAGTTTTCAATTTTTGCGTCTTGGGTCGACGCGAGCGCAAGAGCCCAAGAGTGGCATGGGTTCTGCGCATGCGCCCTGGTGGCTCGCAAGGTTCTTGGGTCCCCAAGCTCCTTGGGGCCACAATTCTCAAACTCTACCCAGGACAGAGACTTGCACTTCGCAACGGAGCTAGTTTTAAAGATTGCCTCGCACCACCTAGCCTCATCCCGCAACCTCCGCAAAGGCACTAACACAAATCGCAGCTCATTTCTTCTTGCGTCTCTTCACACCGTATACAACAAGAAATCATAGTTTAAAACGTGTAACACATCGCACACGGGTCAATGTTCTTAATCGTAAAGCGCGAAAATGCAGCGCGACACACTTCGTCAGCAACACTTCCAGCAGTCCGTGCCAAGAACACGTTGCAGATAAAAAATTTGCCGAAGCTTGCACTAAGTCGCGCAAGGCTTGAAAGAGCGAAACTGGATAATTCTGAAGTCTAATCTGGTTGCTTCTAGGTATTTGCTAGGCTTTAGCTAGGTTAGCCACGACACGGATGTCAAAACTCCAGAACCAAGAGCTCGCGCCTCTCGTAGATCTACGGGCGCGTCGTCGTTGGCGTAGGGCTTCCATCGCTTCTCGCAGCCACCGTTGCCTTTCCCGTTCCTTAGTATGACAGCTTCGCGCTAGTGCCAGGTCTTTCTATGTTTTCATGTCTTTATTTCCATTATTTGTCTCTATTTTTCGCTTCCGCTTTCCTTCTATATCTTTCTTTCTCTCTCTCTCTCTCTCTCTCTCAGTGAAGCCGTTGTGAGTAATGCGATTTCTTCCTCCTTTCCCTCCTCTCCGTCACCTCTCCACCTCGCGCTCACTTCCATTTCCCACACCCCTTGCTACACTATACTATACAAGGCTATGTTATGCTGTGCTAGCGTGCCTGGATAGCCGAGTGGTTAGGACATTAGGACGCTCGCCTTCGTATCGAGGGTACGCGGGTTCGAATCCCGCCTCGTTAAGAATCTTTTTTCGGCAAGCATATTTCTCTTTCTTTTTCTTTCCGTCTCTCTGTTTGCTTCTTCTTTCTTTCTTTCTTTCTTTCTTTCTTTCTTTCTTTCTTTCTTTCTTTCTTTCTTTCTTTCTTTCTTTATGTATTTATTTCCCTTTCTCTCTCTCTCTATCTCTGTACTCGTTCTCAGCGTTATTAAAGGCGACGCCGTACCGGTGAGTAGTGGGATCTGCCCAAATTTTGCGGCACATACCCGTTCATCACGATGATAGTTTTCTGATAGGCCGCTCATTACGGCTAGCTTAATAAACAGGTTCGCTCTTTAAAAAAAAATGAAAGAAAAATGGAACACATCTCCATGAAGTGAATGATGACGACTGGGCGAAGCTAGGTCCTAAGGTCCATAATGTCTACCTTGTAGTCGCCGACTAGTATAAAGGGTTTGCGCTTGTAGGAGTTTTATATTGTTCTGTCACAATTATGATTGATATTAGTGTACTGTTCAACTTTTTTTGTGTCTCACATATGTTAACGAAGCGTTGCCCCATATAATGTAAATTGAGTGGCATAAAGTGACATAAAGAGTCGACGGCAGAGCTCGGTCCTAAGGTCCATAATGTGTACGTTGAAGTCGCCGACTGGTATAAAGGTCTTGTAGGTCTTTTATATTCTGTCACAATTATGATTGTTACTCGTCTATTGCAAAACTTTTTTTATTCGCATACACATATGTTTCCACTATAGCAACGGTTTTCTAACCAACATGATAAAGGACAGTGAGCGTCGACGACAAAGCTAGGTCTTAAGGTCCATAATGTCTACGTTGAAATCGCCGACTAGTATAAAGGGTATGTGCTTCTAGGTGCTTTATATTGTTCTGTCACAATTATGATTGATATTAGTCCATTGTTAAACCTTTCTTAGGGGATTTTACACGGTGCTGTGCCGTGAGCACGGACATCACACAACGGACAAGCCTAGACCCTAAGGTGCTTCGCCCCTAAAACGCTTCTTCGCAATGTTACGTTCGTTGAAAGATATCGCACGTCATCTGTCGAATCTTGCGCTTAGAAATATCGCCTCGGGCTTGTCATGTTTTTGCGCTGTTCGGTTAAAAATTCTGGGCTGAGCGCAATTCATTACTTATTTTAACCAATAAGTTGTCGTTCTGTACGGTATGAAAATAAGTAAGAAGAAATGAGCTGTAATTGGGGTATGTGCCACTGTGGAGGTTGCGGAATGAGACTTAATGGTGCGGGTCAGGTTGTAAGATTGGCTTCGCTGTCAGTCTGCATCTGTAGATACTTCATTTTCGGACGGTATATGACCTCATTAGTCCCCATTGCTCATTGTGCGGGGAAATAGCCACCCTCTCCCATATTCTCTGCCGCTGCAGGGAAGACCCTCCCCCACCTAATCTCGTGCTCACTCCCTCACCTGTGGCGTGGGAGAACATACTGTCAGCTGATAATCCGGGGGTCAGCTTCGAGCCATGATTAGAGCCTGGGAGGTGGTTGACAGGCATGGTCTAGCAGACTATACCTCCTTTTATAGATGACTTTGGTCAATAAATGTTTTTCTTCTTCTTCGGACGGCTCAATTCCCTCCCATACTAGAGTACGCGGTGCTCTCAATCGTCGAATATTTGTTCTAAACTCTTGATAATTTCAGCCGTAATCCAGCGTGTTCGCCGGATGTTCGAGTATTCCTGTTGCAGTACTTGCGAACCTACGTGCGTGTAATTTGAAAGCTTAGTCGATTTGTAGTTAAAATTAGGGACCCATCACATGTGATACCGACTGAGTGCAGTAGGACATAACATACCTGTGTCCTCCTGTCCGTACGTGTCGTTTGCGCGATCTTCTGTTACTCGCTGCACTTGTTGTAACAAGCATTCAACAAACGTCCCTTTGTGGCATTGTTACGGGAATATCAGTCACAGCTTATCGCTCTCCCATAGAAGAGCACACTACGCTACAAGTCATTGCTCTCAGATCGAAACACCCCATGGTATGAATTCAGCCTACCCAAAATTCTGCATACCCTAATGTGAGGGTGAATTAGGCCTATACTTCAAGTAGTACTTCCCCGTGTACCCTCTGTCCAATTGCCCCCTTCCCTTTAAACATTCATTCATTCATTCATTCATTCATTCATTCATTCATTCATTCATTCAAGTACCTACCTATACAACCATCTATACTGCCTTCCTATAGTAAAGTATGGAGTGCCCTAAATCCTTCCCCTTTTACAGCTCAGCTGTAAACGGCAGACCTGCTTGCTTTTGCGGCGTCCGTCCGCATCATCATGTGACGTCAACAGGACGTCACACGATGACGTCACTGTGTGAGGGTACGTGATGACGTCATTAATTGACATCGCCGATCGGTAAAAGGTGAGCCGATCACGGACGCTATGCAACAGGTACAGAAAGCTTCAGCGGAGCGGTACGCCCTTTGCACATGTTTCGCCACGTCAATCGAGTCAAGGCACTGCGTTGGCGTGGTGTTTGTTGCGTGGCAGGTATGAGTCGACCGCGCATTGTGAGAACGCCCGAAGAACAGCGCGCTTATGAAGAACGCCGACAAGAACAAAGACGGGAGTGCGCCGGTCAACTCATGGATGAATGGATGGGTGAATGGATGGATGGATGGCGCTGTGCCCTTTTGATCGGGCAGCGGCTCACGACTCCTAGCCGTAACTCATAATGAAGTGCTAACTCTATGTAGTGACGTCCTTCCCCAACATGAATAACAATCGCCTCGCGTTGCGCTGGCTGAGCAGTGGCTCTGGGCATGGTTGGATGTCAAGAATGCTGGACGTGTTGTGCAACCGCCGGGCCCGAGGACCTTATAATACGATCACGATATATATGCATCCAGCTCCTCGCGAAAGAGCTCTTCCTGGGGCTTGCGGCGGGGCGCTCGGCGGCGGTCCCTTTAATTTTTGCCCTTCACCTTCAACGAAAGGTCAGCTGTACTGATTTCCAGGTCACGTACATTGGTCTTAATTCTCAGTTGGCGATCGCTTGCTTTCGTTCTCACTTTCTTTCTTTCTTTCTTTCTTTCTTTCTTTCTTTCTTTCTTTCTTTCTTTCTTTCTTTCTTTCTTTCTTTCTTTCTTTCTTTCTTTCTTTCTTTCTTTCTTTCTTTCTTTCTTTCTTTCTTTCTTTCTTTCTTTCTTTCTTTCTTTCTTTCTTAACTTATCTGGCGCTGCTTCGGGAACTCCATTTCGCATCGATCATCGCAATTGCGATGCTCTTCGTGAAAAACAACTTTGAACCCTGCTATAAGAGGTGTATACTTTATACACCCCTTATAGTATCCTTATTTGCATTCTTCGAAGTCTTTCCGCGTAGAGCCTTACAGTATTACCTTCACTATGACGCAACTATGCCTTCTCATCTCTCGCCCTCTCTCACATTGTGCATGCAGTCCACCCCCTCCGGCCTTGTAACGTGACGTTCCTCAATTCGCGGCTCATTATTCTTAAGTGGGATCCTGCACTGCGGAGCTGTCGGCGGAGATGGGGCTTCCCGATAGCGTCAATCGTGATAAATCATCGAACGCTCGAGTGGCGAATAGAGACTTTATCAGTAGCGAAGCGTGCAAAAATTCCGGTGAAAAAAGGAAGGAGAGAGAGAAACCACGCCGCGACGCGAGTGTGACGGCACTGACCTGATAAATTTGACGTGGGACTGGCGGCCCTATGGCTATAGGATGTATATACAATGCCCCCCTCCCCCAAATATTTTACGGCTGGATGTATTTATCAGACTGGTTTACGTTGGCTTCTGCGTGGCCAGAGCATTTTATTTTTCCTTTCGTTAAGCGCCTAACGTTTATAGTATTGTTTGGTCTGCTCGACGGCGCTGTCTTAGAGAGCGCTGTTCTTAGAAGAAATTGCTCCAACTACGCTCGCTGTGTTTCCCTCTCCCTCTCTTTCTTTAATGGGGTGGAGGGGGATGATTGAGGTGCGGATTCGATAACCTAAGATTTGAACGGTGAACACTGACGGGTACGCGATAAAGCGAGAAATGGCAGGCCTAATGGCGAGGGTACTGTGACGTCAGTATGACGCACGGCCCTTGAAAGTGAAGGGGAATATTTCGCCGTTTCAGGCGTCTTGCGCGTTCGGCGAAGGGTCCTTATCAAATCGGGAAGATCGCGTTTACGACGTGGACACCATTGTGAGGGCCACAGATCGACGCATATTCTGAGATTGATATGAAATGTTTGCCACCTCATTTCGGTGCACGGTATGCTTACTGGAGCGGTGTTTCCCTCTGCAGGTGTTGGTGGTCACTTTCGTGTCTGCCATGTAGGAGTGATAATTAAACGATGTGCATAACTCAAAGTGGCACTCAGAAAAATAGTTACCTCAATAACAGTTATAATCATGAGTAACAGAGAGGGAGAGATAAACATTTTAATGAAGCTGGAGATGTTTGCCTGGCTGTTCGCCTGACATGCTACTCCAGGTGCTGGGTGACGAGTAACAGAGCATGGTAATTACATCAATTCGGTCACGTTTGTGTCATTGAACTGATGCAACAGGCTTGATTTAACCACATCCATCACAGAAAGACGCGTGAAATCATTTCACCTACAATGCATGCAGTCAGACTGCTGCGACTGCTATTTTGTGTATTCCATGGACGACGACGTCTGTACACATTCGAACAGATGTGCACATTAATGAACAGAAATAGAATCTTGTCTTCGACGTGTTTTTATCACGTGATAAAATTTTGGAACTTCCGAACTTAGGATTTTGGGATGTTGGAGCATCCATTGGCCAACCATCACGACTCGGCGGCGCCTATGAGAGCAATGCACGAGCATCAACGAATAGATTGACGAATAGATGAGCAGAGATATACCTTCGTTCAATCTCATGAGTGCTGAGACCCAGTCCTGTTTGGTTTTTGTAACTTCCCTCAAGTTAGACTAATTGAGCAGCTGTCGCATCAGGGCGGTCGCCCTTCCTTCTCGCGCATTCAGCCGTGGATGAAACAATGAGCGAGAGAAAGACAACGCCGTGACCTTTTGCGTCACAAGTGCGACGACAGCCGAGCTTCCGCGGCCGGGGCCGTGTGACAGGTCTCGGGTTTTCCGGGAACCCACGACGAACGTACGCAAGTCCGTACGCCGACGCGTGGTTTCTCACTGACAGCGCCGCCTACTCCGAGAACAGTGGAGGAAACGAGGAAGAGGCGACAGTGGGGAGGGGTGCTGGTTTAACGGGAAAGCGTGGGGCCGATGCGGAATTGGGGGTGGTGGTGGGGGACTGTCGTGCGGCTGCGCGATGTCAATCGCTCCCTCCCGCCTCCAGTTGTGGCGCGCGGTTTGACGGGGCAACCAAAGGACCAAAGGACGGACCTTCGCAGTTGCAGTAAAATAATAGTAAAACGTGTCAGGTAGAAAGAGCGGACGGTTACTCAAACAAGCAAATTAGGCGCCGAAGCACCGCTGAAGGTAAGTTCCACAGGCGCAGACCGCCACACACTCTCCATGCCCTGTCGTCCGGCCGACCACCTTGGCATTTTCTCTTCCCTCCATCGACCCTTTCGTTTCGCAGTTGCGTCTTATCTCTCGCGCCGGCGGCGTGAAAGCCTGGCGCAGCGCTTGTCGTCGTCGAGGCAACAAGAAGAAGAAAAAAAACGCGAAGGATAGCCGGGTATAAGCAGCAGCCACTGTTCGGAAGGCCTGGCGCGCCTAATTGGCCCTTTGCAGTTTGATTGGAGCAAGCTCGGTGGGCGGTATTCCGTGCCGCAGAGCAGTTCGGCCTGCCGCCGACACCCCCCGTCGTCTTTTCGCAAGGCCACGCCGCGTCTTTCGCTTCGTCCCTGCCGCTGCTAGCTGCCACGGCTGTTCTATCTCTGCAAGCTTCTTTGTATACTGCGAGCGGTATAGTAGAGCTGCCTGCGTTGCGTAATCACTGTTTGCAGAAATTGGTTCCAGTGGTCCGTGCATATGCGCGAGTGTTTGACAAGCCGTCAGCACGCGATGAACGAAAAATGACGCGGAGCCGTAGTGCTGCGTGCCCACTTTACTCCACGTATTCGTCGTTCAACGTCCGTGCGGTTGTTACTGGAACACAGTCGACAAGTACTGCAGATTGGGCGAGTTGGTGCATCATATCCTTGTATAGCTTTAGCACAACTCAGTATGAGCATGCAGAAAAGGGACACTAGCAAGGAACGCATCCTGTCGCCTGTATTTTTCGTTCCTTGCGTACGTGCCTTTCCTTCATGCTCATACTGAGTTGCACTAAAGGTATACTGGAGCACAGTCACCAACAGACCACAAGGCAGAGAAAGCACACTGTCCTCTTCACGATTGAGGGCAATGGCGCGCGTGAAACCTATTCGTGCCGATTGTTGGCATGTTGCCTTCCCAAGGAAGCTAAATACCTCTGTATGTTATTCGGAGATGGTTCCACAATACTTGTCCACTGACTGGGGCACCGGCTCCATCGTCTATGAAGCTGTTTTCCGTCAAAACCTGAGAGCCAATGTCCCTGTAGAGGTACAAGGGGCATGAATTAAGAGGCTATAGCTCATTCTTGGGAATGTCTGGTTCGTTTGCGTGGCGCCCTCCACGCGCATGGGCACACTCACCGCGTGTTCTCTTCCACCTCTCTCATCTGTCGCCCCGACGAGCCCGCTGGAAGCTAAGCAGGGAGGGATGGCACGGAGGAAAGAAGTTATGTCACGCGCGCGTCGTGACGTTGGGCACTTTTTTGTTTCGTTTTTATCTTCGATCGCGCGGCTTACCTTCAACCAATCTTTTGGGGTGAAGCGCTAAGAAACACACGGACAGAGACACATATAGTATATAGACGCGACGGGCGCTGAGTTACCACTCATCTTTATTGCCATCACCACCAGTGCAAACATATGCGCCGTAATCGCTCCAACATTCGTTCTGACAAATCACGTTCTGGGAAAACGTGATTTACAGCGATTCGCTGTTGTCAGTTCTGGGAAAACACTATTTGTCACAACGAATGTTGAGCGATTATGGCACACATATTTGCAGCGGTGATAGTAATAAAGATGAGTTGTAAGTCAGGACCCGCCGTGTCCTGTGTCTCTGTCCGTGTGTTTCTTAGCACTGCGCCTCAAAAGTTTGTCCATGAAGCAGCTCGCCCAAACCAAAGTTCTGCTAGAGCAAATTACCTTCAGCGTTTCGCGAGCGCGTGCGCGGGCACGTGGTGGCCTCCCGCGGCGGCTGCCGTAACTATGCAGCTTACCATGCTGAAATCAGCCAATGGTCTAGCAGAGTTTTAACGTTGGACGAGTTCGTGCATAGTTTAACAAAATATCAATGGCTTAACAAAATATACTGGCGGATACTGGCGCCCCGTCCTGTCTTCTCTCGTTTGTTCTTCCATGTCTGAGTTGCGCCACACGTATTTCGTTCAGCTTATGGTCGTGAATTTGGGTGTATGGCGCGGTCATTTGGGTATATGACATCATTTGTGGAAGAAACTGGGAACGATTTCTAGCTCACTGAGAATTAATTGTAAATTCCAGGCCGTGTGTTGCGCTATAGTGGTTGGCTCGCGTGTTCTCAGGAGCGTCGACTACCTATCGGAAGCGTTTTCTGCCAATTCTGAAAAAAAAAAAAATGTTATAAGGCCCCTTTAAGATTGATTTGTGTAGCCAGGGTGGCTAGTGAGGTCGGAAGTGGCGATATTTTCTGGTGGATAAGCCCCCCCCCCCCCCTTTCCTCATTTATCCAAGAGGGACACAAACTCTGCCCCACACCATTACTCAGTCGGACTTCTTCCCGTCATTGTTTAATTTTCAAGGTTAGGGCCGCGCAGTTTTTTTTTGGCAGCAATGGCTGCCGAGGACATCTGATGTTGCGTTCCAAGAAGTGAACTGTTTGCTTCCCATATTTACCCTTGGAAAGCCGGAAACCAAAGGCAGACCATTGTGAGAACATTGTTGCATCGTTGTTGCATCACCCCCCCCCCCCCCGTCCTCCCGATGGACAACCCTGCGCACGCCTGGTTTGGTGGTAACGCTGTCCTGGCGTCAACGTCGGGACCGTCAGGCCAAGCCTGCCGGCCGCTCCGCGGGCCTGCTGGACGGCCTAGAGCTGGTCAGCCAGGAGGGAGCTGCGGAGGGCCGCCTCTCACCTGGCCGACGTGGGAGTCGCCCGCTGCGCGCTGACGCGCGCCTTGCAGGACTTCAATAAAGTTTTGTAACCAACCAACCAACCTACCAACTGGCGTCAACGCTGCTATAACAGCCCCCCTAACATCGGACCAACACTGTTGCATCAGTGCGCAAAAGCAACCCATGAACTGTGGCTTAAGTGGCTCGTAAAACCAGCAAAGCCACCCTAAACGCATGCCGAAATAAAGCACGCGTTTCCTTACTGAACGTATCGGCATACCGTTTACCCTTTGCTGGTCATATTAAAAGGCCGAGGCCCGTTCTGAGAGTGAAGCACTCGAATTACATCCGCCGCCCTAGGGGGTGGTCTTTCTACTCTCCCGGTCACTTGGGGGGGGGGGGGGGAATTGGGAAGACTAATTGCCTCGGAAGATGAATGATTGATGATTAATTGCTGAGTCTTTATCGAGCGAAATCGGAACACCGTGAACGACGGATTCGGCGTCTCTGTACTAACGGAGATGAGGTATGGATGACAGTCAGTTCGCTTCGCGTACGGGGCCTGTATCGTGTCCAGTGCAAGGCCACACGTGCGAAACCGATGAGGCTGTGAGATAGAGAGGAAAGCGAGAGTTGCTAAGCACGTTTAACCTCGTTTGCTACCCTACGTGGCTTGAGCAAGAAGTAAGATATAAAAAAAAATCAGGTAGAACCTAGTCAGGTTCTTGTCTTTGTATATGCGATATCACTATCGGATTGAGATCAAAGAAGGGTATGCTTCTGAATGCAGGAGATAGCTTTCACCAAGATTTGCGAGCGCTCACTATCGCTTAGCCAGCACTAACAGTAATGTAGCCACATTTATCCAACTATTTATTCAGCATTAGTCAGCCTTATTTAGCCAAAAATAGCTAGCGTTGGCCTGCTGTTTTAAAATCAGGGCGGTGGTACGGTAAGGCATTACCTTCAACCTGGTAAACCTTGGCTGCTTGGAGAGGGCGTCCAAATGTCGAAATTTTCCGACGCCTACCACCTTCTAAAAATGTGTGATGCATTTTTTATCAACTTATACTGCTGCTACAAGTATGCTGGTCAGGGTATTTTTGTTCATTATGCAGCTGCGCAATGAAACAACAGATGCTAGTTAAGTATCCTCACTTGATCAAATATAAGCCTTCGAACTCATAATTAGTTTACTAAATGAATAGCTTTTTCTTAAAGCGCCCCGCGACGGTTGTCGAGTGGTTACGGCGGTCGACCACTGACCCGAAGGTCGCGGGATCGAATCCCGGTCGCGGCGGCTGCATTTTAGACGGAGGCAAAAATGCTTGAGACCCGTGTACTTAGATTTAGGTGCACGTTAGGGAACCGCTGGTGGTCGAAATTTCCGGAGCCCTCCACTACGACATCCCCCATAATTATATCGCAGTTTTGGGACGTTACACCCCAGATATGTCATTATTTTGTAAAAGCGTTCGCCCATACGCTTGCATTGACGATAATCGTCAATGGTCTCAGCAGGTTAAATATTTTAGGACCCTCTGCTGTAAACTCTGTTTACGTAGACTTGAACGATTTCTTTCGCGCTATAGGTTTCGCGAGTTAGCTCTCTATCCTTTCTTATCTTTGTTAGGAAATGAAACATAGTAAGCTCTTTTCAAAAAATGAATGGAATACACAGATTAGCGAATATTTATTTCCTGGTCGAAACAGCTTGCTTCAAATAAACGTAGACCTTCTGATAACGCTTTTTTGTGGGCCGCCCGGCTGCCGCCAACCTTTAGATGCTTTAAGTGCTGTCAGAGCAACTTTTTTATAAAACGAAGTTATTATTCATAGACAAACGGCGCCTGCTGCCGCACTGCTTATTTTCGTTGAGTCTTATCTCATAAACTCTGCAAACCCCATCCTACCTCCTGGAAGCAAGATCAAGGTGTCCAAGCGAGCAACCCTTCTTTCATATATATATATATATATATATTATTCCACCACTGGCACAGGAAATAAAGTGTCAAAAGGAAAACTGCTGACCACTTCTTCCTACATGGCTCCGTAGTCTATATACTACGTTTTCCGGATCACTGACGAAGGGGGTACTGCGAGCGTTTTATACCAGATGGCGCTGCAAGCGGACCTCCCACGGAGCGAGCCGCCATCGAAGGTCCCCTGTCGAGGTCGTGTCAGACACATCCCTTAATCCTTATCGCCTGTCGGCTTAAATCCACCGTGTGATATCTCCAGTTTTCGTTGTGCCCGAGCGATCGACAAAACAGAGAGGTCTCTGCCTCGACTGGTCGTCGTCTCCGAACGCTTTTTACTCTGTACAGCACGCGTGAGTGCGTTTGAGATGGCGACAGACCTTGTCCGCCTGGAAGCCCTTGCTCTCGCGTGCTTCGTTACCCCCCTCCCCCCCCCCCCACCCCCCAACCTCATTCTCCGGGCCTTTCTTCTTGGGCCGAGCTCGCAGGTGTCTCTTCAGTCAGCGATAGGGCGCGGACAAACAAAAGCGGCTGCCTATAGCTCAATGATTGTGGGTGGACGGGTGGTTCGTTCGAAGTGCCTCTGTCGATATGCTTGGAGGTTTAAGTTAGCTGGTCCGACCTTTCTTCTGCCCTTCTGGAGGGTTCTTTGTTTTCTTGCACTTGCGTTGTCCGAGAAGGATGCTGCACATGAACGCACAATCGACGCTTCTACATATTTCTCTGTAACCCAATAAACAACTTTCTATTTCATCAGTCTCTCTGTTTTCTCAGTGGGGTCTTCATTGTTATATCGCGTTCCCAAGGCCACAAGTTCGAATATTGCAGCCGTAAAAAGCCACAGACTGGCGCAATGTTAGGGTATGAAGTTGTTCTTGCGTAAAGAGCAGACGCCCTAGCCAACGAAGCGCTTTCAAGGCAACCAAGAGTCAGAGCTCCTGTGAATCGGCAACTGCCTAGAGACAACGCGATGCCGCTTTCGTTCTTTGTGGAATTCGCCACATCAACCCTGTCACGCAAGAGGTCTTAGTCGCGCCGTGTAAACCCTACTGCATAGAATAAGAACACGATCGGCCAGAACTCCTGCATAGTTGCTTAGAGGGGGCGCTTCACGCCCATTGTATACTGCGTGAAATGATGACGGGGAAATAGAACGCAACATCTGGCGGCGGCGGCAGCAGCAAACACTCCACTTTGCATACATGTGCGCGCGTATATACATGCACACATACAGATAGTGAAAATTTTGGGGGAAGGGTGGCGGGCGGTGTTGATCCCCCAGACTAATTGCCAGATTACCATCCAGGCTACGCCACTGCGTGCTCGTATCCAAAAAAAAAAAAAAGCTTGCTGGGCAGGCACACTAGTTCTGATTATGGCACATCACTTTGGGGAAGCCCGCAAGGCTGAAATAAGTTCATGAAAGGGAAGCTGTTTCTAAGCGGAACGTACGAAGTAATTGTTGTGAGACCGGTAGAAGTAGCACAGCTATTCGTTTCAAATACTTTCATTCGCCTTTACGCAGACTTCTTAAGCATGGGCGCGATGCCTATTCTCAGTGAGCTTCGAGACAAGCGCGAACTCTTGCGCTTTGAAGGATTGCGAAGAGAAACCAGCGCACGACACGCAGTATCGATGGCACAAACCGTATGCGCGCACGGGGTGCGGCAAAAATGGATTCCAATACGGGACCAACAGTTCTCAGGATAGCGTCCGTACACTGCCGACTCCAGTACGCATGTGACCATAGATAAGCAGCGAACCCGTTCGCGTGGCAAGCAGCATCCGTATTCGAGCAGCTTTAAGATACGACGCAAGCGGCCGGCGCAATGTGGCTCGTTATTTCCTGAATAGGGTTTGACATCAACGACTCAGAAGAGGCAGCAAGAATGGTCGTTTATCTTTCGACAATTGACGGTACAAAGCCATGGATTCCGGCACAGATCGCCAGTCTGCAAACGGAAAGGTAAGTTTCAGCGTTTTAAATAATAGTTTAAGGGAAGAAAGCGTACGTGGGAGAAGAGGGGGGGGGGGGGGCAGGAGGGGGAGTAGCACGAATAGACTGTCTTCCTGCACGAGATACCGGAAAAGGGTGATGCATATTCAACTTGCTATCACACATCGACCAGGTTTGCTACGAGGACGAACGAGGTTATTCATTTTAACCGTAACAATAGGAAAAAAGTATCGTTCCATGGAACCTGCGGTACAACAAAAAACACCATTTATATAAGAAATGAGCATCGATTGACAAGGCGCCTGTTGCAGCCGCACGCGATCAGAAGGGGAACGCTAGAAGTTTGTGCAAGAGTTCGAAACGGTTAACGCAATGGGGGCAGCCGGTGCCGTTCAGACTGATTTCGCGCAGATCATCCAACCGTGTTCATGACTTCAACACAATCCGGCGCCGGTGACACTTCACTGGAGATGACTAGAGGAGATAATGGATCAATACTTGCACCAGGGTACTTGCAGGCTACGGTCGAAGACCAACGCCAGCTTGATGACCCTTCGCTTCGTCGCCGCTGTCCTCGGTATGGTCAATAACATCCGCGTTGAGGTCAACAAACTTCGTCTTACGCCGCTTGTTGGGCCGCCCGTCCTGCTCGTTAGACGAGGACGACGAAGGCACCGGGGAACACCTAGCAGATGATGAGGCTTTACCAGCTAGGACGTCATCCTTCGGCGATGCCGACGGCGTCCAGGAGCCGTCCTTGCGGAAAACGACGCTGACGCAGGCAGCGGGCGCCTCCTCGACAATCTGCATGAAAAGTTGGTCTACGACCAGCGACGAGAACTCGGCCCGCCGACCACACACGGGACACATCCATGTGGGCTGCGCCTCGTTGACCTGCAAGTAGCTCGGTGCGTCGAAGCACTGAATGTGTTTGCACCCGAGAGCCCGGCACGGGACCGTCATTCGCTTCTTGCTCAGCGGGCACGTGAGAGAAGCGTGAAAACTCGTCAACGCGATGTCGTCGCCATAGCTTGCTCGCGCCTGCACTGTCTTCTTGATGAGCTCTCTGGTCTGGGTCATGCTCGGCGCATTTTTCTGTTGCAGTTCGCGAAGAATCGTGGCCGCCGATTGCTTCCGAACCAGGAACACGCCGACGACGTACTTCCGGTCCCGTTCGTGTCGCCAGCTCAGCGAAAGCTTGTTTTTCACGCCAGGATTCAGAAAGCAGGCGGAGACTATGTTGACGGGCAGACATACGCGTGCGGTCGCACCACCGGGCGCCTGTACAGAAATCGGCGCAGGCAGTGCGCAGGCCTGATCGTTCACCTTCACTTTCAAATCGGCTGGATAACTGTCCTCCAGTTCGCCGCGTCCGTCGTCTAAGCACAAACGGAAGTGAACCTGCGTCCCGAGCTCCGAACGCGTCACTGTGTTACGCGGAAACGACGTGAAGATTTCGTTCACATGATGCGGCAAGAACTGGAAGTGAAGGCACACGTTGAAGTGAAAGCACACGTTGAAGCGGGAGCGTCTGCCGCTCTTGAGGGGCGTCGGCGGGAGCAGTGCGGCCAGGACATCGTAGAACGGTTGCCTCTTGAAGTAGACGAGCGGATATGCCGATTGTGACCCCTTACGGGACCCCTTACGGGACCGCTTACGCGACCGCTTGCGGGACGCCCTCGACGAGCCGCGCGAACTCATCGTGAATGCACGCAGTTGTCCTAAATGTTTTGACTGGTTCTGAGACACAGTGGGCGGCTGGGGACGCAGCGTCGTCGTCTTTGCAACTGATCCGCGCAATTGGCCACGCGTGGCATCGCAATCGACGTGACAGCATGCATCGACGCGCCATCTACCGACACGCTGCTACCTGCGGTGCGCATGCGCGTCCAGTCGTATCAGGTGGCCTCTCATGTCGCTCTGTCTGACGGGGTACGGCGCTCGTAGCCGAAACGACAACTGTGAGTCGCTTTCTTTGCTCCATCGAATCTGCGCCGTTCTTTTACGTATATAGGCTCCGTGCAGACATAACTCCGCTGCCCGAGCGAAGCCGTCCCTAGCGGCAAGAAGCGCAGATTTGGCGGGATGCTCGCAATTAGGTGAAATCGAGGAACTATGCCTTTTAGGACGACTATACGAGGGCGGTCCGATAAGTACTTAGCCTTCAAAAGAAAAACGAAAATTTTGGAATGGTGTCGATTTATTTCTCAACATAGTCCCCTTTCAACTCTATACACTTGATCCAGCGATCCTACAACTTCTTGATCCCGTCAGAAAAATACGTTTTCTCCTGAGCTGCAAAGTAGGCTTCTGTGGCGGCGATAACTTCTTCATTCGACTCAAATTTTTGTCCGGCGAGTGATTTTTTCAAGTTGGGAAACAAGAAGAAATCACTCGGGGCCAAATCTGGAAAATACGCTGGATGGGGCACCATTTCGAAGCCTAGTTCGACCAACTTAGCCATGGCGACGGCGCAGGTGTGAGCTGGCGCATTGTCATGGTGGAAGAGCACCTTTTTCTTCACCAAATGTCGCCGTTTTTTTCGCAATTCGGCGTCGAATCAGCCCAGTAATTCAGCGTAGTAGGGTCCTGTCACCGTTTTGCCCTTCTCAAGGTAGTTGACAAAGATCCCACCTTGAGAATCCTAGAAAATGGTGGCCATCACCTTTCCGGCCAATGCGACAGTCTTCGCCTTCTTCGGAGCAGGTTTTCCGTGTGCAGTCCACTGTTTCGACTGTTCTTTGGTCTCTGGTGTGTACCAGTGGATCCATGTTTCGTCGACGCTCACAAAACGACGCAAGAACTCCTTCGGATTATTCTTAAACAGCTTCAAACACTGCTCTGAAATGGCCTCACGGACGCGCTTGTTGTCCGGAGTGAGCAAATGCGGCACCCATCGCGCCGACAGCTTTCTCATGCCCAAAATTTCATGCAGGATATGACCCACGCGGTCTTTTGAGATGCCTACTGTCTCAGCTATCTCGCACACCTTCAGTCGGCGGTCTGCCAATACGAGGTCGTGGATTTTTGCCACGTTATCGGCCGTGGTAGCCGTTTGCGGGGCCGCTGGGCGAGGCTCATCAAAAACCGACGTGCGACCATGTTTAAACTCATCGAACCAATTTTTTACGGTTGCCATCGAAGGAGAAGACTCACCGTAGACGGCATCCAGTTGCTCTTTGATTTCGCTGCACGATTTCTCTTCCAAAAACAAAAATTGAATCACCGACCGATATTGCTCTTTTTCCATTTTTAACGGACACATGAACATCGCCTGCTTCCTCAAGCGGCCAAAACAAAACCGCGAGCCCGATTCGACTGGACCTTCGCATGTGTCCCTCTAAGGGAGCGTACTTAACGTCAGTATATGTCTCATGCGATAGAGTCGCGCTCTCGCGGTGAGGCTAAGTACTTATCGGACCGCCCTCGTACTTTTCGTGCTTTTTGCGCTTGGCCAGTGACCAGAGCGACGGTCCGTCCGCGTTATCAACGCGATCAGTCAGCCGCATGTGGTGGACGATAAGAACAATATAGCATAAGCCAAGCATCGCTCCGCGATTGCACCCCTGCTCGCTCCACGCTCCCGCTGCGACGGCGCGAGCTATTTTCACGGGAAGTTCGTTTTGTGTCGGTTGCGCTACTCGTAGGAATGGTGAACTCCAGGAATAATTGCTGCGTTGTTGGGTGCAATAACACCTACAGGAATTTTCCTGGCACGCGTTTATACCAGTTTCCATTTAGAGAAGTCGGCGCAGCAAATGCAGTGCCATGGCCGTTCGATGGAAAGTGTTCTTTTTTTTTTCATTCAGTGGCCGTGACAGTGCAATTGCTGGTATCGCTAGTTTCAAGCTACCGCTGAGTTCGCTGCCGCGTTAGCCCGAAGGCGATAAGCTGTGATTGTTTAGTGAGCGAGGCGGCCCGCGTTACACGTGCGCAGTTTCGCTCAACGGGCTCGTCACCTCCGTTGTCTTCCCCCAGCTCATGCATCTTATGTTGCCGCGTTCGCCTAAGTGTACACGAGGTCTGGCGAAAAGAAGCACACGCGCTAACGCTACGTTCTCTGATAGCTGCTAATAATTTGACGTCTTTTGAAAGGAAACGGGAAAGGAAACGCCTCAAGCGATGCACCAAAGCACGGCGCAGTGGCTTGCCGCCGCCTGCGTCGTCTGCTCCCTTATCCCGCCAAATCTGCTGCCGTCACCGCTTTGGCGCTGAAGGCAGCGCGCGACTGTGGCGGCTCCTAACGTATGCACGGTGCCCATAGTGGCTGCGGCGGGGCCGGTTCAAGCGTTGGGCGCGCGTCGTTTTTTACACCAGTTAATTAGCCTAACTGAGCATAGCAAGCCTCGTATAACCTGATGAAGCCAATCATACAAAATTAAGTTTTCTCAGCCCAGCCTGCCTTTGTCGCGTTTAGCCAATGTCATCATTCGGGGCCGAAAATCAAGGTCCTCCCAAGATGTTGCATGGGGCTTGGACCTCTGGTGTATGGCTTGCGCCAATCGCCGGTATGAAAGAGTCAAGGGCCTTCTCCAATCAATGAACAAGAAGCTTTAATGGTGTGTTTAAACAAAGATTACGATATTTCCAAACGAACAGAACAGTTATCTTCAAAACAAAAGCGAACCAGTTATACATTCCACAATTATTGGGAATAAGTGCAGCATGTATGGAAGTTCAAATTGTAGAGACAATGAGCAATGTCAGATGGAGGACCAAACAGCAAGAGCTGAACCAATAATTAGAGTCCGCGGTCCACTAAGTTCAAGCGATTGACACACGTAACCGGGCGCAGCAGAGTCCTTCAACACCGGCGCCCTGCATGGGTGACCCTCGAAGCTGGCGAGATGGATCGGCAGCAGCTCCACGATGACTGGAGGTGTTGGGCCGCTGCGTTATGTCCCATGAGTTGCCCAGCGTGAATCTCTTCTCCGGAGCAGAGCAGACTGTCGAAGTGTAGGATCAGGCTGTCCTAGATGCGAAGCATCTTGTGGCGGAGTTCAAACCGGTGGTGTGCGGCGTGACCACACTTACTGCGCATGCGCAAACCCTCTCCACACACCTCCCCTCCCCCTCTCCACTTAACCTCTCCACTTCCCCTCTCCTCTCCCCCTCTCCACTTCTGAAGCCCGACATGCCGAAACGCTGCTTCGCATCGCCTCATGGTCCCCTTTAGCGGGAGATGGTGTGATATTTTTATACGCTTCTCTGGGCGCCGGTCTTCCAGTGTGGTTTCGATGAATCCTTGAAACGGTCACGTACGCACTGGTTGCAGCCGTGGTTCACACTTCACTTTCAGTGACCTCCACGGTTGAGCAATTAACTCACACACAAAACACCAGTCACGTATACGTACAGCTGCCCAAATCTCTAACTAACGTACGCGAGCGCTGACTATTTTGTGCGTCAGCTCCGTACGACGGAGCCAAGTTGCAAACAGGACGAGAGCAAGCGCATGCCCACGAAGCGCGCTCAGCTGGCCCCATCGTCTGCTTGGTTGTTCCTTCGTGAGAACGTCACCCTGCATTAACTCACTTGAGACGAACAGGCAGCGCGTCTTGCTCGTATCTCATATTCCGAAGAGCAGAAAGCAACCGAGAAAATGAAATCCGCAAATACGTCACACGCCCTCGCGCATGAGTTAAGCTGGCAAACGTCGATCGTTCATTTGTTATCTGGCGACGCAAATGCGTTTTTTTTTTTGTTCTTACTCTCTCCCTGTTTGCAACTTGGCTCCGTCGTACGGCGCTGACGCACAAAAAAAAGTGGGCGCTCGAGCACGATAGTTAAAGATTTGGGCGGCTGTACACGGTCTAACACGTAGCTCGGATACAACGTCCTGTGGTTCAGACTCTGCTGTCGGTCGCCTTCACGTCGAGCAGTTCAATAATACACAGAACAAAAACCCGTGATCAGACACGTAGCTCGGATGCTACGTTCTGTGGTTCATATTCTGCAGGCGGTCACCTTTCCGAGCGAACAGTTTTAAAATTACACAAGACACGAGCCACTGTAGTTCTTATACAGTCAAGCCTTGTTAGGAAATAGAGGTATCATATTGTTACGGTAGGTCCAATCCAGTCAAGCAGCAGCAGCGACAGCATAGATGGATGAAGAAGAGGAGAACGACGCGCAGTACCGACACGCATTTGCCGTCCATCCCCTGTAAATAAACCTCTATTTAACTTCGTTTACGAGTCCCGTAACAATATTTTCTACGGCAAACACTAAATGGTGCACGTGCGCTCACGGCACAGCATTCTTGGAGAATTACAAGCACGTTCGCCCTTGAGGCCAGTGGAAAAATACAAACAGAAACAAAAAGGCGATCGGCTTCACGAGCGAGCAGTTTTGAAATTACACAAGACAAGATCCACTACAGTTCTTATACGGTCCAGCCATGTTAGGGCATAGAGGTATCATATTTCCTACGGCTAGCGCTATAGCACACACTAAGTGGTGCCCGTACGCCCGCGGCACACCACTGCTAGAGGAGAATTAGAGTACGTTCGCCCCGGGGGGGGGGGGGGGGGGGAGGGGTTCGACCGTACTTTATGTATGTTCGTGCGTTCGTGTGTATTAGTGCGTGGATATATATGCAAGCACAATTGAAAAAAATTTGGGAGGGGGGGGGGTGTTTAACCTCCTCCCCCCCTCCCCCTTGGCTATGCCCCTGGCGCCAGTGGAAAAAAAAAACACCTCTTCATCGCACACCTTAAGACATTCTGCGCAAGAAATGTTAAGCCTATGCGACTTTTGTGACAGCCAAGGTAAACTTAGATGAGCCTAGTTAAGCCATTGTAAGTGTAGCCGAAACTAATCAAACCTAGTTGAGCATGGTATCACCTAATAAAGCCAAGCATAAGTAGGTTTAATTAAGCTGATTCTAATTAAGCCTAGCCCAGCTTGCTGTTTTCATGTTAAGCCAAGTTAAGATTAGATGAGCCCAGATGAGTCGAGGTAAGTATAGCCAAATCTAATTAGGCGTAGTTGATCATGGTATCCCTTAATTTAGCCGAGAATAATCAGCCTAAATAAGGCAAACCTAAACGCAGCCATTTAATCCAAGTCGAATTCCCCATGAGCCCAGAGAAGCCGAGCCCAGAAGATACTAATTACTCATTACCGACTCCACATTAATTAAATCCGTTAGGTATTGTTAGTGTTAATTAAGAAAATACTATTTATGCCTGATTAATTAGCTTGAGATTCAGCCAAACACGCTAGATACTGGAGTTTCACGTGACATAATTATACTAATTATGCACAACTAAGCTAATCAGGCGGCGCCAAGTTAAGTATAGGTAAATTTGATTAGGCAGAGTTGATCATGGCATCGCCTGACTAATCGGAGCACAATTAGGTCCTGTTGAGCCATATATGAATAAACCCAATTAATAAAGTGATTGAACTCTAATTCCCCATGAACTAAGAGAATCCAAGCTCAGAAAGATAATTAGTTCTGACCGAGCCGAGTCTCATTAAGGTAAATAAATCTACTTAGCGCTAAGAGTAATTACAATCATCACTGATCAGTGTGTGTGACATCAAACTAAGCCTACCCGAGGTACTCTAGTTGATGTCGCAGAGTTATACAAATTACTCCTAATTGAGACACCTGTCGCCGCATAGGACGCTCTTGGCAGTAAAGGTGTTTCATAGAGTAATTATTCACGTAAATCTACACAGCGCAAGCAGGCTGTAAAATTCTATTTTTCTTTTATCAGAAGATGTCCAGCAAGGTAAATAACGAAAATGAAAAGCGGGAATTCTTGAAATCCGCGCACGACACGCAATATCGATAGCACAAACAGCATGCGTGCACGTGGTGCGGCAAACAGATTCGAATACGGGACCAAAAGCTCTCGGGATAGCGTTCGGACGCTGCCGACTTCGGTACGCGTGTGACCATAGATAAGCCGCGAACTCGTTCGTGCGGCAAGCACCATCCGTATTCAAGGAGCTTTAAAGCACGACGCAAGCGGCCGGCGCTTTGTGCCGTATTTACTCGAAAGTAACGCGTTTTTCTCTCTCAGATTTTTGCTAGCTGAAGTCGACCTTCGCGTTACAATCGAATACCGAAATGGATGCAACAAAAAGTCGCCCCTCGCGTTACGTTCGTAGTTTTATTTCTTCTTACTGGACGCAATGAAAAGTCCCACCTCTTGCGTTACAATCGAGTAAATACGGGTATTCCCTGAATAGGGTTTGACATGAACGGCTCGGAAGAGGCAGCAAAAATAGTCGTTTATCCTTCGACAATTGATGATACAAAAATATGGATTCCCGCACACGTCGCCAGTCTGCAAACTAAAAAAATCAGTTGCAGTGTGCAAACAAAAGTTGGAAGAAAAAGCGTGGCAGAGGGAGGGAGGGGGCGGAGTGGGAGTGGTTAGCACAATAAACTTTCTCTTGCTGCAGGAGATACAGGAAGCAGGTGATACATATTCAGCTTGCTATCATATGTCGGCTCGTTTTGTCGACGAGAACGAGGCTATTCAGAATATTAGTACCAATACGGGGAAAAAATGTACCGCTCCTTTGAACCTTGCTGTCCGACAAAAGCACCACTTATATAACAAATGAACGTCGAAGGGTTCTACCACACAATTGACAAGGCGCCTGTTGCAGCCGCACGAGATAAGGAGGGCCACGCTAGAAGTTTGCGGAAGAGTTCGAAACAATTAACGCAGTGGGGGCAGCTGGTGCCGTTCAGAAAATGACTTTGGGCACGTCGAATCCATCAGTGTTTATGACTTCAACACACTCCGACGCCGGTGACATCACTGGAGACGACTAGAGGAGAGAATGGATCAGTATTTGCACCAGGGTCATACCCAGGACCTGCTGACTCCGGCTGAAGACCAACGCCAGCTACGCGGCCCTTCGCTTCGTCGAAGCTGTCCTTGGTAAAGTCAGTAACGTCCATCGTAAGGTCAACAGCATCCACGGTGACATCAGCAAACTGCGTCTTACACCGTTTGTTGGGCCGCCTGTCCAGCTCGTTAGACGAGGGTGACGAAGGCCCCTGCGAGCTCCTAGCAGATGACGAGGCTTGACCAGCTCTGACGTCGTGCTTCGACGACGTCCACGGTGTCCAGGAGCCGTCCTTGCGGAAAACGACGCTGACGCAGTCAGCGGGTGCCTCCTCGACAATCTGCATGAAAAGTTGATCTACGACCAGCGACGAGAACTCGGCCCGCTGACCACACACGGGACACATCCATGTGGGCTGCGCCTCGTTGACCTGCAAGTAGCTCGGTGCATCGAAACAATGAACGTGCTCGCACCCGAGCGCACGGCACGGGACGCTCATCCGCTTCTTGCTCAGCGGGCACGTGAGAGAAACGTGAAGACCCGTCACCGCGATGTCGTCGCCATCGCTTGCTCGCTCCTGCACTGTCTTCTTGACGAGCTCTCTGGTATGGGTGATGCTCGGCGCATTCTTCTGCTGCAGTTCACGAAGAATCGTGGCCGCGGATTGCCTCCGAACCAGGAACACGCCGACGAAGTACTTGCCGCCCAGTTCGCGCTGCCAGCTCAGCGAAAGCTTGTTTTTCACGCCAGGATACAAAAAGCAGGCGGAGACTATGTTGACAGGCAGGCATACGCGTGCGGTCGCACCGCCGGACGCCTTTACAGGGATCGACGCCGGTAGTGCGCAGGCCTGACCGTTCACCTTGACTTTCAAATCGGCCGGGTAGTTGTCCTCCAGTTCGCCGAGCCCGTCGTCTGAGCACAAACGGAGGTGAACCTGCGCCCCGAACTCGGAACCCCTCACTCTGTTACGCAGCAACGACGCGAAGATTTGCTTCGCGTGATGCTGCGTGAACTTGAAGTGAAGACACACGTGACACGGCAAGGGTCTGCCGCTGTTGAGGGGCGTCGGCGGGATAAGCGCGGCCAGGACATCGTAGAACGGTTGCCTCTTGAAGTAGTCGGGCGGATGTCCCGGACGCGACCGCTTACGGGACGCCATCGACGAGCCCTGTGTACTCATTGCGAACGCACGCAGTTGTCCTCGAAGTTTTGACTGGTTTGGAGACACGTGGGCGGCTAGGGACGCAGCGTCGTTGTCTTTGCAACGGCTCCGCGCAATCGGCTACGTGGAGATCGACGATGCTGTGGCCAGATAGTCGGCGCGTTAGGGAGCCTACATGACCGCCAACGGCCGGTCATATAGGCTCCCTACGGCGCGTGTACCCATAGGTCGGCAAAAAATGTTGAGCTCACTCAGACTCACTCATGAAACATATCATACCCTTAGGGCTCACTCGGACTCAAACTCACCAAACTTTTCCTCATCCGGACTCACTCGAACTCAGACTCACTATAATTTTTCTCAACCGGACTCACTCGGACTCAGACTCACCGAAATATATTTCACCCGGACTCACTCAGACTCAGACTCACGGCTCGATCTGAGTCTGAGTGAGTCTGAGTGAGTTGACTCATGAGTCCGCTAGCCTATAATTAGCCTTTTTCGACCATAATGCCAATGCTCTTTAACGCCAATATCTCGCATAATCGGTGCGCTACTTAGCGCATTTTGATCTCGTACCTTCAAACACGAGTTATCTGAGTTTGTAGTTCAATAAGGGTCTTTTTATTGAAAGAGATGATTCACACGTGATATTTTGATCAGTAACTTCCCGTGAAGAAGTTTGCCGGGGTAGGTGAAGGCACCTCCTCCCCTTCTCCCTCCTCAACTCATGCCTCTGATCAATAAATATTGAGCTGACGTATGAACGGTAGCGCGTTGAATTATGTGGGAGTATACGTGAGTATAAACGTGAGCCGACATAAGGCTGATAGTGATGCTGAACTTGAGTAGATAAGGCCATAGGTCGGCAAAAAATGTGGAGCTCACTCAGACTCACTCATGCAACATATTTTGCCCATAGGGCTCACTCGGACTCACACTCACCAAAATTTTCCTCATCCGGACTCACCCGGACTCAGACTAACCAAAATTTTTCCCAACCGAACTCACTCGGACTCAGACTCACAAAAATTTTACTCACCCGGACTCACTCAGACTCAGACTCACGTCTCGATATGAGTCTGAGTGAGTCTGAGTGAGTCGACTCATGAGTGAGTTCGCCGACCTATGCGTGTACCTACAGCGCCGCTCGCCAGCTTCGTCATAAATGGTGCGCTTTTTTTTTGTTATCACTCTTTTCCTTTCACATGGCTGCGTATACCACGCCCTATCCTTTCACTGCGCGCATTCGCGTCTCGCTGATATAGCATGTACTGATAGTGCGGTAATAGCAACGATTCAATTGACCTGTGACGTCAGAATCCGAGTACCTTAAGAAGAAACTTTAAATTCAATGAAAATTTACACGAAGTTCATTCGAGTAAGGCTTTAGCGTACACAAGGCGTCAAGCCATACGGTTGCCTGCAGTTATCATAGGAAACTGGTTCGGCGCCGAGTGTTACAGTCATTACAGTGCTCGGCTGCTAGACCCGATCCTGGCTGTGGCCGCCGCATTTTCCAGAGGCCCGAAATTCCAGAGGCCCGTGTACTCTGCGATGTCAGCGCACGCTGAAGAGCACCCGATGATCGGAATTTCCGGAGCCCTTCACTACACGGCATGCCCCGTAATCATATCGTGGTTTCAGCACGTGAAACCCGAGCATTAGTTATTGCATTTGGTTGGTTTACGGCATTTAACGTGCCCAAAGCGACTCAGACTATACGACCAAAGCAGTATCGCTCGTGTGCTCGTGCGACTTCTGTGCTTTCTGTTTAGTTGTTCGCACTACATTAGAAGGCGAGCCGCTTGTCATTATAATGGCATATGTGCAACAAGACTGCAGAGAAACCTCAGACGCGAGCGTTGGCAATGTTTCGTCACTATGCGCATACCGACACTTCGCCTTTTGTCAAACCGCGTAACAATAATGATAATAATAATTTGTGGAGTTCTACGATCCAAAACCACGATATGATTATGAGGCGCGCCGTAGTGGAGGGCTCCGAAAATTTAGACCGTATAGTGTTCTTTAACGTGCACTGACATCGCACAGTGCACGGACCTCTAGCGTTTCGCCTCCATCGAAATGTGAGTGCCGCGGCCAGGACCGAGACCGCGACATTGGTATCTGCAGCCGGGCACCGTAACACCTATAACACCGCGGCGGACGTCAAACCGCGTGTGATCTCGGATTTTCGTAGTTTTACTGGGCTCAGTCTCGCAAGACTCCACAGGTGGGTATGGAATGGGGAAGCCCCGGCACCGAGTACAGCAGGTGCGAGCGTTAAGCGGAAACTCTGTTCCGCGAAATGGAGCACGTGAAAGAGAGAAAGAGAAAATAGAGAGAAATAAAGGGAATCAATACATAAAAAGATAGAAAGACATGGAATATGGGAAAAACAGAAAGAGAAAGAAAGAAAATGGAGAGAAACAATGAAAGAGAGGGAAAGAAGCAGAGAGAGGAAGGGAAGAAAGAGAAATAAAGAGAAAGAAACATATACAAAACAGGGATACAAGGAATAAAGAGAAGAAAGAAATAAATAAATTACGAGAAACAAGGACGCCCACCCAGCTCCGTTCTTCCTTCAGGCTTGGCACCATTAGTGCTAAGCTGCCATATTTTTTTCTTTCTGTCTCGTGGTCCCTACACTTTTGACGCGAACTGTACGTGTCCAAGGCTGTTTGATAGGGAAGAATAAGAGGGAGACGGTTGCCCCGTCATTTGAATCCAGCACTTCTGAAAGAATTCGACACGCCAGCCAAAATGGGAGACGACGAATCGACATGCCGCGTGATAACCGTGGAGCATGGGTACGATTTCCGTATTACCGAGGCCTGGCGCAGCGTTTGGGTTTCTTTCTTTAGAAGAAGTGTTGTGCAAGAAAGGCTTTTTGTCTGGGGTAATTGTTACATCGTTTCTTCTTCACTGCGTCACGTCCGTCTCGGAAGCGTTTATGCCACGTCACTTTTTTTGTGAATGGTTGGCTCGAGCGCGAATGATTGCCCGTCACGCCGTGGAATTTCCGCGATTGACGTATAGTCGATTTTACGTAAGACATATGGGCGCCGTCACCTTGGGCTGTAAAACGAACGTTTTTTTTTTTTTTAGTTTTGTATCTCGTGACGGGAATTGATGACGTCAGGAAAGGTCGAATGGAGCAACCCAACCGTCTTCACGGGTATGCGTCCACCGCAGCACTGTTCGTTTAGCTATTGGCAAGGTTAAAAGCCCAACATGGCGGCACCGAAACCCATCCGTAAAATAGTCTATAGCAGAAGACTCAATCTGACCTCATCTAGCGGGCCGCAGTCACGAAATTTAGTCTTGCTAGGGCCGGGATAGTGAAGGTGGGATGGAGGGGGGGGGGGGGGGAGAGAGAGATGTTGAACAATATGTGACCTAACGTGGTCCTTTGAAAGAACGTCTTTCCCATGTCTCATACATGGGTCATTTCTGAAGGGGAATTGACGTCAGGTTTCGAGAAACATATCGATACGGATTTCCACAAAGACTAAGATCTTCCGAATGTAGTTTTGGTTCCACGGTGATGTCTCAACTCGTAGCGATCGCATGGGGTACCTCGCGAACGAAAATGCTTGAAACCAGACCCGTCTCTGTAGCTTACCCGGACATAGCGTTATTAATCGCAATAGGCGAAAAAATAATGCGAGTAAAATTTATCCACAAGTCACAAAACGTTATTCCTCGTGAAGCCGCGGACCGCGTGTTTGAGACTCCTGATCTATAGCAAAACGTTTTTTTTAGTTGTTTCGATAGCCGCACTTGCTCCTTTTCGAGTTTTTTAGAGTGCCGGCTACGGCGAAAGCGGCTGCGCAATGCAAACGAACGTCTCTTGCACGCCGGTACATTCTCAACAAGATTGTGGAACCTGCAGCCTCACAGTTCGTCGGCCCATAAAGTCGTACGAGCCCCTCTGCAACTTGCAAGGGTTTGTGTGCGCTAAAGTCTTACTCGAATGAACTTCGTGCAAAATTTCTTCAAATTTAAAGCTTCTTTTTATGTTACTCGGATTCCGACGTCACAGGTCCATTGAATCGTTGCTATTACCGCACTATCGGTACATGCTATATCAGCGAGAAGCGAATGCGCGTAGCGAAAGGAAAGGGCACGGTATACGCAGCGATGTGAAAGGAAAAGAGTGATAGCTCAAAAAAGCGCACCATTTACGAAGAAGCTGGCGAGCGGCGATGTAAGGTATACGCGGCGACTATCTGGCCACAGCATCGTCAATCTCGCGTGGCCGATTCCGTGTCTCCAAACCAGTCAAAACTTCGAGGACAACTGCGTCCGTTCACGATGAGTTCGCAGGGCTCGTCGATGGCGTCCCGTAAGCGGTCGCGTCCGGGACATCCGCCCGTCTACTTCAAGAGGCAACCGTTCTACGATGTCCTGGCCACGCTTCTCCCACCGACGCCCCTCAATAGCGGCAGACCCTTGCCGTGCAACGTGTGTCTTCACTTCCAGTTCTCGCAGCATCACGCGAAGGAAATCTTCGCGCAGGTTCACCTCCGTTTGTGCCGACGGGCTCGGCGAACTGGTGGACAGCTACCCGGCCGATTTGAAAGTCAAGGTGAACGATCAGGCCTGCGCATTGCCGGCGTCGATTCCTGTAAAGGCGTCCGGCGGTGCGACCGCACGCGTGTGCCTGCCCGTCGACATAGTCTCCGCCTGCTTTCTGTATTCTGGCGTGAAAAACAAGCTTTCGCTGAGCTGGCTGCGCGAACTGGGCCCCAAGTACTTCGTCGGCGTGTTCCTGGTTCGGAGGCAATCCGCGGCCACGATTCTTCGCGAACTGCAGCATAAGAATGCGCCGAGCATCACCCATACCAGAGAGCTGGTCAAGAAGACACTGCAGGAACGAGCAAGCGATGGCGACGACATTGAGGTGACGAGTCTTCACGTTTCTATCATGTGCCCGCTGAGCAAGAAGCGCATGAGAGTCCCGTGCTGCGCGCTCGGGTGCGAGCACGTTCATTGCTTCGACGCACCGAGCTACTTGCAGGTCAACGAGGCGCAGCCCACATGGATGTGTCCCGTGTGTCGTCGGCCGGCCGAGTTCTCGTCGCTGGTCGTAGACCAACTTTTCATGCAGATTGTTGAGGAGGCGCCCGCTGACTGCGTCAGCGTCGTTTTCCGCAAGGACGGCTCCTGGACACCGTGGACGTCGTCGAAGCACGACGTCCCAGCTGGTCAAGCCTCGTCATCTGCTAGGAGCTCGCAGGGGCCTTCGTCATCCTCGTCTAACGAGCTGGACGGGCGGCCCAACAAACGGTGTAAGACGCAGTTTGTTGACCTCACCGTGGATGTTATTGACCTCACGATGGACGTTTGTGACCTTACCAAGGTCAGCTTCGACGGAGCGAAGGGCCGCGTAGCTGGCGTTGGTCTGCAGCCGTAGTCAGCAGGTCCTGGGTATGACCCTGGTGCAAGTACTGATCCATTCCCTCCTCGTGTCGTGTCCAATCCACCGGTGTCGGAGTGGGTTGAAGTCTTGAACTCTGATGGATTCGACCTGCCCAAAATCATTTTCTGAACGGCACCAGCTGCCCCCACTGCGTTAATTGTTTCGAACTCTTCCGCAAACTTCTAGCGCGGCCCCCCTTATCTCGTGCGGCTGCAACAGGCGCCTTGTCAATTGTGTGGTAGTACCCGTCGACGTTCATGTGTTATATAAGTGGTGCTTTTGTCGGACCGAGGTTCAAAGGCGCGGTAAATTTTTTTTTCAACCTATTGGTACGATTATTCTGAATAGCCTCGTTCTCGTCGACAAAACGAGCCGACATCCGTTAGCAAGCTGAATATGTATCACCTGCTTCCTGTATCTCCTGCAGCCAGAAATTGTTATTTATTTTTATGATTATTTTAATATTATTTTTAGTATTTTATTATTATTATTATTATTATTATTATTATTATTATTATTATTATTATTATTATTATTATTATTATTATTATTATTTTTTATTTATTATTAACCCATTATTTTTACTAGAAAACATTTTAGTACTCTCGAGGCTTTAGCGGCCAACACCTGTTATAAGCTTCGTGATTGGTCTACCAAGAACAAATTAATGTTAAATGAATCAAAAACAAGATGTGTCCTTTTCCGAGCTTTCGGCATATCCCTGCAGGTACCAAATTGTTACCCTAGGCCCATACAAAATTGCAGTGACCAAATCAATTAAGACGCTTGGAGTTGTTTTTAATGAATATATATCCTGGAATGGAGCATACACACCATATTAGCTTAAAGTTGAGACGCGTGGTTGGCACTTTAAATCGTTGTCGACGTCTTTTGCCCGTTACTATAAAGCGACTTATATATCAGGCTCTTTTCCACGCCCACTTGAACTACTGCGCTTTAGTTTGGGCAAACACTACGTCGACAAATTTAAATAAGCTAAAAAGACTTCAAAAAAGAGCGATCAGGACAATAGGAAAAAAAACATACCATACCTTGAGCACACAGGACAACATTTTGTTAAACATAAAATTGTTATGGCTAACGACATATACAAATTCAGGTTGTTACAATCCTACATTAGCGCAAACAGAGGGAAACTCGACGCATTTCTGACACTTGCAAATCTTGAACATACTCAAAACATTTACTTTTATCGATATAAACCCCCGTGGAAAATTCCGTTATCTCGCACCAATTACGGCACCCAAAGGCTTAGCCACATGTTACCAACTATAGTCAATTCATATAAGCAGCAAGACATAAAAATCGACAAATTAAACACTATCGATGTACGAACAGTATTTTCGTAGGTTTGCATGGTTTACATAGGCAACTCTGTATTGCTTTGCATCAGTTTTTTATTTTACCTTTTTTGTGTACCTCATTGTGTACCTTTCTTATGTACAAAACCGATGATACACGCTCTACGAATTATTGTGTTCATGTGTTTATGAAATATTCCTTTTTGTTTGTATACCTTGGCCTGTCATTTACTTCGACTTTTGCTTGTATTATTACTTGCTTTATTTTATTTATTTTTTCATTCTGTTCTTGTATTTTGTTTTTACCCTGTCATTGCTGACGCAGGGTGGACGGTGCTTAGTCAAGCTGCAATAACTGCAGCTTTTTTGCCGTCCCCTCATTTTTCGCCATTGTATCTGTTTTGGTGAAAAATAAACACTGATGATGATGATTATGATGATGTGTATTCGTGCTGCCCCCTCCCCCCTACGCTTTTTCTTTCAACTTTTGTATAAACTCGGCAACGGACTTTTTTAGTTTGCGTATTGACGATGTGTGCCAGAATCCATGATTTTGTATCGTCAATTGTCAAAGGATGAACGACTATTTTTGCTGCCTCTTCCGAGTCGTTGATGTCAAACCCTATTCAGGAAATACCCGTATTTACTCGATTGTAACGAGACCACGACTGTAACGCGAAGGGTGAATTTTCATTGTGTCCATTTCGGTATTCGATTGTAATGCGAGGGTCGACTTCAGGTAGCGCAAATCTGAGAAACAAAAAAAAAAGGTGTTACATTCGAGTAAATACGGCACGATGCGCCGGCCGCTTGCGTCGTGTTTTAAAGCTCCTTGAATACGGATGGTAATTGCCGCACGAACGAGTTCGCGGCTTATCTTTGGTCACATGCGTACCGAAGTCGGCAGTGTCCGGACGCTATCCCGAGAGCTGTTGGTCCCGTATTGGAATCTGTTTGCCGCACCACGTGCGCGCATGCGGTTTCTGCTATCGATACTGTGTCGTGCGCGGGTTTCAAGAATTCCCGCTTTTCATTTTCGTTATTTACCTTGCTGCACATCTTCTGATAAAAGAGAAATAGAATTTTACAGCCTGCTTGCGCTGTGTAAATTTACGTGAATAATTACTCTCTATGAAACACCTTTACTGCCAAGAGCGTCCTATGCGGAAACAGATGTCTCAATTAGACTTAACTAGGCATATTTTGCATAGTTCTGCGACATCAGACTCGAGTACCTCGGGTAGGCTTTGTTCGATGTCACACACACTGATCAGTCGTGATTGTAATTATTGTTAGCGCTAATTTGATTTATTTAACTTAATGAGACTCGGCTGGGTCAGGATTAATTATCTTTCTGAGCTTGGATTCTCTGAGCTCATGGGGAATTCGGGTTCAATCCCTTTAATTAAATGGGTTTAATTATATATGGCTTAATTGGATCTAATTGGCTTCGATTAGTTAGGCGATGCCATAATCAACTATGCTTAATCAAGTTTATCTATACTTACCTTGGCGCCTCCTAATTAGCTTGATTATGCATAATTAGTGTAATTGTCACGTTAAACTCCAGTATCTAGGGTGTCTGGTTGAATCTTAGCCTAATTAATCAGGTATAAATAGTAATCTCTTTAATTAGCCCTAATACCTAACGAACGTAATTACTGTTGAGTCGGTAATGAGTAATTAGTATCTTCCTGGGCTCGGCTTCTCTGGGCTCATGGGGAATTCGACTTGGATTAATTGGCTACGATTAGGTTTGCCTTATTTAGGCTAATTATGCTCGGCTAAATTAAGGGATACCATGATCAACTATGCCTAATTAGATTTCGCTATACTTACCTTGACTCATCTGGGCTCATTTAAGCTTAACTTGGCTTAACAAGAAAACAGCAAGCTGGACTAGGCTTAATTAGAATCAGCTTAATTAAACCTACTTATGCTTGGCTTTATTAGGTGATACCATGCTCAACTAGGTTTCATTAGTTTCGGCTACACTTACGTTGGCTTAACTAGGCTCATAAGTTTAACTTGGCTGTCACAAAAGTCGCATAGGCTTAACATTTCTTGCGCATAATGTCCTAAGGTGTGCCATGAAAAGGTGTTTTTTTTTTCACTGGCGCCAGGGGCGTAGCCAAGGGTGGTGGTGTGGGGGGGGTTCAACCCCCCCCCCCCCAAAAAAATGTTTTTTCAATTGTGCTTGCGTATATATCCACGCACTAATACAAACAAACGAACGCACGAACATACATAAAGTACGGTCGAATCCCTTTCCCCCCAACCCCCGAAAAATATTTCTGGCTACGCCCCTGACTGGCGAGAAGGGCGAACGTACTCTAATTCTCCTCTAGCAGTGGTGTGCCACGGGCGTACGGGCACCACGTAGTGTGTGCTATAGCGCTAGCCGTAGGAAATATGATACCTCTATGCCCTAACATGGCTGGACCGTATAAGAACTGTAGTGGATCTTGTCTTGTGTAATTTCAAAACTGCTCGCTCGTGAAGCCAATCACCTTTTTGTTTGTTTGTTTGTTTCTTTCTTTCTTTCTTTCTTTCTTTGCTTGTTTGTTTACCTTTTCCACTGGCCTCAAGGGCGAACGTGCTTGTAATTCTTCTCCAAGAATGCTGTGCCGTGAGCGCACGTGCACCATTTAGTGTTTGCCGTAGAAAATATTGTTACGGGACTCGTAAACGAAGTTATATAGAGGTTTATTTACAGGGGACGGACGGCAAATGCGTGTCGGTACTGCGCGTCGTTCTCCTCTTCTTCATCCATCTATGCTGTCGCTGCTGCTGCTTGACTGGATTGGACCTACCGTAACAATATGATACCTCTATTTCCTAACAAGGCTTGACTGTATAAGAACTACAGTGGCTCGTGTCTTGTGTAATTTTAAAACTGTTCGCTCGGAAAGGTGACCGCCTGCAGGATATGAACCACAGAACGTAGCATCCGAGCTACGTGTCTGATCACGGGTTTTTGTTTTGTGTATTATTGAACTGCTCGCCGTGAAGGCGACCGACAGCAGAGTCTGAACCACAGGACGTTGTATCCGAGCTACGTGTTAGACCGTGTACAGCAGCCCAAATCTTTTAACTATCGTGCGCGAGCGCCCACTTTTCTTGTGCGTCAGCGCCGTACGACGGAGCCAAGTTGCAAACAGGGAGAGAGTAAGAACCAAAAAAAAAAAAAACGCATTTGCGTCGCCAGATAACAAATGAACGATCGACATTTGTCAGCTTAACTCATGCGCGAGGGCGTGTGACGTATTTCCGGATTTCATTTTCTCGGTTGCTTTCTGCTCTTCGGAATACGCATGTGACCATAGATAAGCCGCGAACTCGTTCGTGCGGCAAGCACAATCCGTATTCAAGGAGCTTTAATACACGACGCAAGCGGCCGGCGCATTGCGCCGTATTTACTCGAATGTAACACGTTCTTTTTTTTTGTTTCTCAGATTTGCGCTACCTGAAGTCGACCCTCGCATTACAATCGAATACCGAAATGGGCGCAATTAATATTCACCCTTCGCGTTACAGTCGTGGTCTCGTTACAATCCAGTAAATACGGGTATTTCCTGAATAGGGTTTGACATCAACGACTCGGAAGAGGCCGAAAAAATAGTCGTTTAATTATCCTTCGACAACTGACGATACAAAAGCATGGATTCTGGCACACATCGCCAGTACGCAAACTAAAAAAGTCCGTGGCCGAGTTTATACAAAAGTTGAAAGAAAAAGCGTAGGGGGGGGGGGGGTGGAGGTGGTAGCACGAATACACATCTCTTGCTGCAGGAGATACAGGAAGCACGTGATACATATTCATCTTGCTATCGGATGTCGGCTTCAACTTCAACTTCAACGCACTCCGACGCCGGTGGACTGGACACGATTAGAGGAGGGAATGGATCAGTACTTGCACCAGGGTCATACCCAGGACCTGCTGACTCCGGCTGAAGACCAACGCCAGCTACGTCACCACTGTCCTCGGTAAGGTCAATAACATCCACGTTGAGGTCAACAAACGGCGTCTTACACCGTTTGTTGGGCCGCCCGTCCATCTCGTTAGACGAGGATGACGAAGGCCCCTGCGAGCTCCTAGCAGATGACGAGGCTTGACCAGCTGGGACGTCGTGCTTCGACGACGTCCACGGTGTCCAGGAGCCGTCCTTGCGGAAAACGACGCTGACGCAGTCAGCGGGCGCCTCCTCAACAATCTGCATGAAAAGTTGGTCTACGACCAGCGACGAGAACTCGGCCGGCCGACCACACACGGGACACATCCATGTGGGCTGCGCCTCGTTGACCTGCAAGTAGCTCGGTGCGTCGAAGCAATGAACGTGCTCGCACCCGAGCGCGCGGCACGGGACGCTCATGCGCTTCTTGCTCAGCGGGCACGTGATAGAAACGTGTAAACTCGTCACCTCAATGTCGTCGCCATCGCTTGCTCGTTCCTGCAGTGTCTTCTTGACCAGCTCTTTGGTATGGGTCACGCTCGCCGCATTCTTCTGCTGCAGTTCGCGAAGAATCGTGGCCGCGGATTGCCTCCGAACCAGGAACACGCCGACGAAGTACTTGCGGCCCAGTTCGCGCAGCCAGCTCAGCGAAAGCTTGTTTTCCACGCCAGGATACAGAAAGCAGGCGGAGACTATGTCGACGGGCAGGCACACGCGTGCGGTCGCACCGCCGGACGCCTTTACAGGAATCGACGCCGGCAATGCGCAGGCCTGATCGTTCACCTTTACTTTCAAATCGGCCGGGTAGCTGTCCACCAGCTCGCCGAGCCCGTCGTCTGAGCACAAACGAAGGTGAACCTGCGCGAAGATTTCCTTCGCGAAGATTTCCTTCGCGTGATGCTGCGAGAACTGGAAGCGAAGACACACGTTGCACGGCAAGGGTCTGCCGCTATTGAGGGGCGTCGGTGGGAGAAGCGTGGCCAGGACATCGTAGAACGGTTGCCTCTTGAAGTAGCCGGGCGGATATCCCGGACGCGACCGCTTACGGGACGCCATCGACGAGCCCTGCGAACACATCGTGAACGCACGCAGTTGTCCTCGAAGTTTTGACTGGTTTGGAGACACGTGGGCGGCTAGGGATGCAGCGTCGTTGTCTTTGCAAGGGCTCCGCGCACTGTCGGCTACGTGGAGATCGACGATGCTGTGGCCAGATAGTCGGCGCGTATACCCTACAGCGCCGCTCGCCCGCTTCTTCGTAAATGGTGCGCTTTTTTGAGCTATCACTCTGTTCCTTTCACATCGCTGCGTATACCGCGCCCTTTCCTTTCGCTGCGCGCATTCGCTTCTCGCTGATATAGCATGTACTGATAGTGCGGTAATAGCAACGATTCAATTGACCTGTGACTTCGGAATCCGAGTACCGTAAAAAGAAGCTTTAAATTTGAAGAAATTTTGCACGAAGTTCATTCGAGTAAGACTTTAGCGCACACAAGGCGTCAGGCCATACGGTTGCCTGCAGGTATCACAGGAAACTGTATGACCAATGTATTGGTTCGCCGCCGAGTGTTACAATGGTTACAGTGGTCGGCTGCTATAGACCCGATCCTAGCTGTGGCGGTCGCATTTCAACGTAGGCGAAATGCCAGAGGCCCGTGTGCTCTGCGATGTCAGCGCACGCTGAAGAGCGCCAGAAGATCGGAATTTCCGGAGCTCTTCACTACACGGCGTGCCCTATAATCATATCGTGGCTTCGGCACGTAAAACCTGAGCATTCATTAGTGAAGTTGGTCGGTTTACGGCGTTTAAGGTGCCCAAAGCGACTCAGGCTATATGATCAAAGCAGTACCGCTCGTATGAGAAGAAACGTGTTTGCCTCTAAGAGTGCGTGTGCGACTTCTGTGCTTTCTGTTCTTCGCACTACATTAAGAGGCGAGCCGCTTGCCTTTGTAATGGCATATGTGCAGCAAGACTGCAGAGAAACCTCAGACGCGGGCATCGGCAATGTTTCGTCACTATGCGTATACCGACACTTCGCCTTTTGTCAAACCGCGTAATAATAACAATAAAAATAATAATTTGTTGAGTTTTATGATCCAAAACCACGATATGATTATGAGGCA